>NC_045962.1:85152751-85355251 GCF_010909765.2 Amblyraja radiata | reverse complement strand
ACACTTCAGTAGAAGTTGCAATCATTGCCGGATGTAGCATTGTAAGGAGTGAAGAAATGCTTCCCCCTCCTTGCTTCTCAATGGAGAAGTTGTTACCAGCTGTGTCCCGGGGGGCGCCTCCACCACCTGGTGATGCGGGCACTTCCTTTAATCCGGACAAAATCAAAGACCCTATAGCGGAGCAAGATAGACCACTCCTGCTAAATGCAATGGGCTGACGTGCAGTACGCAACGGAGCGGAACCTGGGCCTTTTTTTCATCCATTTCCGTAACCCGACCCGACCCGACCTGATCCGACTCGCAGTGTAATCAACGTTGCGGGGGAACAGTTTGTGTTAATAAATTAAAATTCTGAAAATGAGGAGAAGATTTTTCCCAAATAACTTTTATTTTTACGAGGATAGAAACAAAGAAACATAGACAATAGGTGCAGGGGTAGGCCATTCGGCCCTTCGAGCCTGCACCGCCTTTCAATATGATCATGGCTGATCATCCAACTCAGTATCCTGTACCTGCCTTCTCTCCATACCCCCTGATCCCTTTAGCCACAAGGGCCACATCTAACTCCCTCTTAAATGAACTGGCCTCAACTACCTTCTGTGGCAGAGAATTCCACAGATTCACCACTCTCTGTGTGAAAAAATGTTTTTTTCTCATCTCGGTCCTAAAATACTTCCCCCTTATCCTTAAACTGTGACCCCTTGTCCTGGACTTCCCCAACATCGGGAACAATCTTCTTGCATCTAGCCTGTCCAACCCCTTAAGAATTTTGTAAGTTTCTATAAGATCCCCCCTCAATCTTCTAAATTCTAGCGAGTACAAGCCGAGTCTATCCAGTATTTCTTCGTATGAAAGTCCTGCCACCCCAGGATGTTTCCCTAACCGGCTCCCGTCTCCGCACTAGTATCCTATGGGAGACGGAAGCCGGTTACGGAAATGGGGCCGAACATTACCCATGACCGTACTACGTCTTTTTCGTCGAGTGGACTATTTTGCTCGCTGTAGGATCTTTGGTTGTTACCAGCTGTGTCCCGGGGGGGGGGGGGGGGGGGGGGGGGGGGGGGGCGTCTCCTGCACCTGGCGATCCAGCACCTCTCTTATTCCGGACAAAATCACAGGAGCAAACATGAAACCCCCTCCTCCATCTGGGACTCATTAGTTTTAATGTCCCAATGATCGATCAAAATCAACATTTACCTTGGCAGCAGCAGCTCCTTTGTTCAACTAATGAGCACATTTATATCCATGTTGGATGGGGCCTGATTGTTGCAGCATATATTGGCTGCTTAAACCATTCAGTCAGCACCTCCTGTGCAGGAAGGAACTGCAGACGCTGGTTTACGCTGCAGACAGGCACAAAATGCCGGAGTGACTCAGCGCGGACGGGCAGTCATCTCTGGAGACTTAAGGGCCTGTCCCACGAGCATGCGACCTGCATGCGGCAAGCGCGACCAAACCGGAAGCGGGGGCCGCGCGCAGGTCGAGTGAGTGACGTGAAGTTCGAGCGAAGTCTGCGGGAAGTTCGCGCGTGACGTACGGCGTCAAGACGCTGCGCACGCCCGTCGAGGCGGCTGCGGGCCGGCAGGCCGTTGCCGCGCGGAATTTTTGAACACGGCCAGTTTTCCGGAGCCCCGCGCGATGTCGGGACCAGCCCCGCACAACTCCATACGGCTCCGCCGATCGAAGTGGGACCGGCCCCGCGAGGCCGTACGGCTCAAGCGACCACGTTAGGTCGCGCTTGCCGCATGGAGTCGCGTGCTCGTGGGACAGGCCCTTAAGAGTCAGGGGGGAGGGGAGAGACACCGAGATATGGAAGGGTAAGGTGTAAACAAAAAGAGAGATTGAAGGGGATGAAGCTCATGGAAAATGTAGAACAGATCAGGGCGGCCACGGTGGCACAGCGGTGGAGTCGCTGCCTTACAGCGAATGCAGCGCCGGAGACCCGGGTTCGATCCCGACTACGGGTGCTGTCTGTGCGGAGTTTGTACGTTCTCCCCATGACCTGTGGGGGTTTTCTCCGAGATCTTCGGTTTCCTCCCACTCTCCAAAGACGTGCAGGATTGTAGGTTAATTGGCTTGGTGTAAATGTAAAATTTGTCGGGGAGTGTTGGTGTGCGGGGATCGCTGGTCGGCGCGGACCCGGTGGGCCGAAGGGCCTGTTTCCGCGCTGTATCTCTAAACTAAACTAAACTAAAAAGATCAGCATGAAGAAGGGCCTCGACCCGAAACGTCGCCCATTCCTTCTCTCCAGAGATGCTGCCTGACCCGCTGAGTTACTCCAGCTTTTTGTGTCTATCTTCGGTGAAAAACAGCATCTGTAGTTCCTTCCTACAATGTTCTGAGATAACCCTTTACAACGTTAGTTTCATTTATTGTCACGTGTACCGAGGTACAGTAAAAAGATTTTTGTTGCGTGCTAACCATCCTACGGAAAGACAACACATGATTACACAATAGAGCCAACCACAGTGTACAGATACATGATAAGTTTCGTTTAGTTTAGAGACACAGCGCGGAAACAGGCCCTTCGACCCTTCGAGTCCTCCCTGACCAGCGAGCCTATCCAGTCTTTCTTCATGTGAAAGTCCTGCCATCCCAGGAATCAGTCTGGTGAACCTTCTCTGTACTCCCTCTATGGCAAGAATGTCTTTCCCCAGATTAGGAGACCAAAACTGTACACAATAGACCAAAACTGTATGCAATACATGTGGATGGCTCGTAGACGTGGACTCGGTGGGCCATCTCTAAACAAAGGCATTGGTGAGGCCGCAGTTGGAGCATTGTGTTCAGTTCTGGGCACCCCATGTTACAGGAAAGATGTTCTCAAGCTGGAAAGGGTGCAGAGAAAACTTGTGTGGATGTTGTCAGGACTGGAGGACCAGAGCTATAGGGAGAGGTTGATCAGGCTGGGACTTCCATGGAGTGCTGGAGGATGAGGGGTGTAGAGGTGTCCAACATCATGAGAGGAATAGATCAGGTAGACGCACAGAGTCTCTTGCCCAGAGTAGGGGAATCGAGAGCCAGTCATAGGTTTAAGATGAGGGGGGGGGATAGATTTAGTAGGAATCTGAGGGGTAACTCTTTCGCACAAGGGCTGGTGGGTGTACGGAACGAGCTGTCAGAGAAGGTAGTTGATGCAGGGACTATCACAACGTTTAAGAAACAGTTAGACAGTGACATGAATAGAACAGGTTTAGAGGGATATGGGCCAAACACAGGTAGATGGGACTAGTGTGGATGGGGCATGTTGGCCGGTGTGGGCAAGTTGGGCTGAAGGGCCTGTTTCCGCACCATAAGCCTCTATGACTTTGCGATTCTATGGCACTATACAACAGGTCTGGCTCACAACATTCTTAAAGTTACTAAGTTCATAAATGATAGGAGCAGGATTAGGCCATTCGGCCCGTCAAGTCAAGTCTGCCACTCAATCGTGGCAGATCTATCTTTCCCTCTCAACCTGATTCTCCTGCCCTCTCCCCATAACCCCATAACAAGCAAAAGGTCTTGAGTATAGGAGCAGGGAGGTTCTACTGCAGTTGTACAGGGTCTTGGTGAGACCACACCTGCGGTATTGCGTACAGTTTTGGTCTCCAAATCTGAGGAAGGACATTCTTGCCAAAGAGGGAGTACAGAGAAGGTTCACCAGACTGATTCCTGGGATGTCAGGACTTTCATATGAAGAAAGACTGGATAGACTCGGCTTGTACTCGCTAGAATTTAGAAGATTGAGGGGGGGTCTTATAGAAACTTACAAAATTCTTAAGGGGTTGGACAGGCTAGATGCAGGAAGATTGTTCCCGATGTTGGGGAAGTCCAAAACAAGGGTTCACAGTTTAAGGATAAAGGGGAAATCTTTTAGCACCGAGATGAGAAAAACATTTTTCACACAGAGAGTGGTGAATCTCTGGAATTCTCTGCCACAGAAGGTAGTTGAGGCCAGTTCATTGGCTATATTTAAGAGGGAGTTGGATGTGGCCCTTGTGGCTAAAGGGATCAGGGGGTATGGAGAGAAGGCAGGTACAGGATACTGAGTTGGATGATCAGTCATGATCATATTGAATGGCGGTGCAGGCTCGAAGGGCCGAATGGCCTACTCCTGCACCTATTTTCTGTTTCTATGTTTCTATGTAAACATTGACCTTCATCTTGGCCTCCACAGCCGTCCATGGCAATGAATGAATGACACAGATTCTCCACCCTCTGACTAGAGGAATTCCTCCACATCTTCTTTCTAAAGGTATGTCTTTTTATTCTGTGGCTGTGGACTTTGGTCCCAGACTCTCCCACGAGTGGAACATCCTCTCCACATCCACTCTATCCAGGACATTCACTATTCGTTAAGTTTCCTCCCACATTCGAAAGACGAACAAGTTTGTAGGTTAAATGGACCCTGTAGACCGTGGTCTAGGCATAAGCTCAGGGGTGACTGCGCCTTTGCGGTTGCAGCTCCTAGACTGTGGAACAGCATCCCCCTTCCCATCAGAACTGCCCCCTCCGTCGACTCCTTTAAGTCTAGACTGAAAACTTATCTATACTCCCAAGCCTTTCTTGACGTCATCTGAGCGAGGGCTATATGTATATATGTATGTAGTTTGTTTGTTTATACTATTCTTATAACAAATGTTAAGGGCCTGTCCCACGAGCATGCGACTCCATGCGGCAAGCGCGACCAAACCAGAAGCGGGGGCCGTGCGGAGGTCGAGTGAGTGACGTTAAGTTCGAGCGAAGTCCGCGGGAAGTTTGCGCGTGACGTACGGCGTCGATGCGGCTGCGGGCCGGCAGGCCGTTGCCGCGCGGAATTTTTGAACACGGTCAGTTTTTCGGAGCCCCGTGCGATGTCGGGACCAGCTCCGCACAACTCCATAAGGCTCCGGCGATCGAAGTGGGACCGGCCCCGCGAGGCCGTACGGCTCAAGCGACCACGTTAGGTCGCGCTTGCTGCATGCAGGCGCATGATGGTGGGACCGGCCCTTTACGTGGCGCTTGCCGCATGGAGTCGCATGCTCGTGGGACAGGCCCTTAAAGCACTTTGGCCAACGAGAGTTGTTTTTTAAATGTGCTATATAAATAAATGTGACTTAACTTGAGTCGACTGTAGTATTCTAAATATAGACCTACCATCGACAGAGGTACTTAAAGAGGAGTGGGAACGGGAACTAATGATAAAAATTACGAAGGTTACATGGGAAAAGTATTTGATATCTATTCACAAATGTTCGATTAATGTAAGACATAATCTAATTCAATTTAAAATTTTACATAGATTATATTATTCAAAAACAAGATTGAACAAATTTTATCCAAATATATCCCCCATTTGTGATAAATGTCTATCCCAAAACGCAACTATAACACACTCCTTAGTCTCCTGCACAAAAATTTATAGATTTTGGAGTGATATTTTCGAAATATTTACAAAATTATTCAAGATAAGAATGGAACCTAATACTGAAATGATTATATTTGGAGTAATGGAAGATGGGAATAAATTGAACACATCTCAAAATTTATTTTTTAACTATGGTTTAATAATAGCAAAGAAATTAATACTTAAATTTTGGAAAAATACATCAATACCAACGCTTAAAATGTGGATTGCAAGTATGTTGGACACCGCTCATCTTGAGGAAATGCGATTCCTCCTAATGGATAAATCAGACCAATTCATAACGAGTTGGTCTCCATTTGTCGTCTTCTTGGAATCATATGGTGCAACACAATTGTAAAAACTAACTGTTTCAGGACTGGACGAGGGTTGGTCAAGATTATAAACAATCATTTTTTTCATTTCTTTTTTTTCTTTCTTTATGTCTTATTACTTTTTTCTATTTTTTTTCCTCAACTTTCTTCACTCATTCGTCTTTCTTCTTTTTCTTCACACACTATATATCTCACGCTTTTCTATCCTTTACTATCTAATTTCTTTTTCTTATTCTTTCTTTAATATAACAAAAAAAAAAATAAGAAGCTGTACATAAAATGTATTATGCAATATATATTAGGCACTTTGGTGCCATTTGATTGTACTTACTTCTAATAAAATAAAATATTAAAAAAAACAAAAAACTTGAGTCGACTGTAAATTTACCACTCGTGTGTTGGGCAGAACTAGCGTAAGGTGTGATCGCTGGTCCCCGCAGACTCGGTGGGCCAATGGTCAAGATAGCACACCCACACCTCCACTTCCTTAGACGGCTTAGGAAGTTCAGCATGTCCCCAACAACTCTCACCAACTTCTACAGATGGGCCACAGCTTGGTTTGGGCCACAACTCGATCCAAGACCGCAAGAGATTGCAGAGAGTTCTGGACGCAGCCCAGACCCATCACACAAACCAACCTCCCTTCCATTAACTCCATCTACACCTCACGCTGCCTTGGCAAGGCCAGCAGCATAATCAAGGCCCAGTCTCACCCCCGGTCACTCCCTCTTCTCCCCTCTCCCATCAGGCAATCGGTATAGAAGTGTGAAAGCGCACGCACACCTCCAGATTCAGGGACAGTTTCTTCCCAGGCAACTGAACCATCCTAACAAAATCAGAGAGCGGTCCTGAAGACTCTCGGACTATCTTTAATCAGACTTTACTGGACTATACCTTGCACTATTATTAAACATTATTCCCTTTATTCTTTATCTGTACACTGTGGATGGCTTGATCGTAATAGACAATAGACAATAGGTGCAGGAGTAGGCCATTCAGCCCTTCGAGCCAGCACCGCAATTCAATGTGATCATGGCTGATCATCCCCAATCAGTACCCCGTTCCTGCCTTCTCCCCGTATCCCCTGACTCCGCTATTTTTAAGAGCCCTATCGGAGTGGACTCAGTGGGCCGAAGGGCCTGTTTGCACGCTGTACCACTAAATTAAATGAATAAAACTACAAGAAATTTCAACAGAAAAAGCTGGAGTAACTCAGTTCAGTCTGAAGGAAGGAATGGGTGACGTTTCGGGTCGATCGTCAGTCTGACCCGAAACGTCAAACACTTCCTTTTCTCCAGAGATACTGCCTGTCCCCCTGAGTTACTCCAGCTTTTTGTGTCTATCCTCGGCTTAGAAACATAGAAACATAGAAAATAGGTGCAGGAGGAGGCCATTCGGCCCTTCGAGCCAGCACCGCCATTCAATGTGATCATGGCAGATCGTCCCCTATCAATAACCCGTGCCTGCCTTCTCCCCATATCCCTTGACTCCACTAGCCCCTAGAGCTCTATCTAACTCTCGCTTAAATCCATCCAGTGACTTGGTCTCCACTGCCCTCTGTGGCAGGGAATTCCATAAATTCACAACTCTCTGGGTGAAAAGGTTTTTTCTCACCTCAGTCTTAAATGACCTCCCCTTTATTCTAAGACTGTGTGGCCTCTGGTTCTGGACTCGCCCAACATTGGGAACATTTTTCCAGCATCTAGCTTGTCCAGTCCTTTTATAATTTTATATGTTTCTATAAGATCATCCCCTCATCCTTCTAAACTCCAGTGAATACAAGCCTAGTCTGAAGAAGGGTTTCGGGCCGAAACGTTGCCTATTTCCTTCGCTCCATAGATGCTGCTGCACCCGCTGAGTTTCTCCAGCATTTTTGTCTACCTCCTAGGCTTTTCAATCTTTCCTCATATGACGTTCATAGCTTAAACCAGCATCTGCTGTTCCTTCTGACACATAGGGAATTTGGAATAGTTAGTTGGATAGATAGCTTCGGCTGATAACTGACTGTCATAACAAAGAGATGGGCGGCTAGCTTGAGGCGTGAGTGCTTTCTGCAGGTTTCTCCCAAGTTGTGGCTGGTTCATCTGTCATCTCTCGTTCCAAGTCAATCTGTGGCCGCAGTGGATTAATTTGACAAGAGTGAACATCTGAACCAAACAATAATCTGATGCAACGAGCCATGCAGGAAAATGTTATTCCAAGGGAAACAATTAAATACAAATAATTAACTGTGCCTAAGAGTGTGGTTAGAGCTTACAATCCAGCGGTTTGAATAGAAACATCCAAACATAGAGAATAGGTGCCATTCGAGCCAGCGCCGCCATTCAACATGATCATGGCTGATCATCCAAAATCAGTACCCCATTCCTGCTTTCTCCCCATATCCATATAACCATATAACCATATAACAATGACAGCACGGAAACAGGCCATCTCGGCCCTTCTAGTCCGTGCCGAACACTTACTCTCACCTAGTCCCATCTACCTGCACTCAGACCATAACCCTCCATTCCTTTCCCGTCCATATACCTATCCAATTTATTTTTAAATGATAAAATCGAACCTGCATATAATTGATAACCCTTGATTCCTTTAGCCCAAAGAGCTACATCTAACAGTGGCGCAGCGGTAGAGTTGCTGCCTTACAGCGAATGCAGCGCCAGAGACCCGGGTTCGATCCCGACCACGGGTGCTGTCTGTACGAAGTTTGTACGTTCTCCCCGTGACCTGCGTGGGTTGTCTCCGAGATGACAAAATGACCTCCCCTTTATTCTAAGACTGTGGCCCCTAGTTGCCTAGAGTAGGGGAATTGAGAACCAGAGAACAATAGACAATAGACAATAGGTGCAGGAGTAGGCCATTCGGCCCTTCGAGCCAGCACTGCCGTTCAATGTGATCATGGCTGATCAATCCCAATCAGTACCCTGTTCCTACCTCTCCCCATATCCCCTGACTATGCTATCTTTAAGAGCCCTATCTAGCTCTCTCTTGAAAGCATCCAGAGAACCTGCCTCCACCGCCCTCTGAGGCAGAGAATTCCACAGACTCACCACTCTCTGTGAGAAAAAGTGTTTCCTCGTCTCCATTCTAAATGGCTTACTCCTTATTCTTAAACTGTGGCCCCTGGTTCTGGACTCCCCAAACATGTTTTCTGCTTCTAGCATGTCCAAACCTTTAATAATCTTATATGTTTTAATAAGATCCCCTCTCATCCTGTTACTGAGACATGGCTGCAAGGGGGCCAGGGCTGGGAACTGAATATTCAAGGGTATACCTCCTATCGAAAGGACAGACAGGTGGGGAGAGGGGGTGCCATGTTGGTGAGGAATGAAATTCAGTCCCTTGCAAGGGGTGACATTGAAACAGGAGATGTGGAGTCAGTATGGATAGAACTAAGGAATTGTAAGGGTAAAAAGACCCTAATGGGACTAATCTACAGACCCCCAAACAGTAGCCTTGACATAGGGCGCAAGTTGAATCAGGAGTTAAAATTGGCATGTAGCATAAGTAATGCTGTGGATCTTATGGGAGATTTTGACATGCAGGTAGACTGGGAAAATCAGGTTGGTACTGGACCCCAAGAAAGGGACTTCGTAGAGTGCCTTTGTGATGGATTCTTAGAACAGCTTATATTGGAGCCTACCAGGGAGAAGGCAATTCTGGATTTAGTGTTATGTAATGAACCGGATTTGATAAAGGACCTCGAGGTTAATGAGCCATTAGGAGGCAGTGACCATAACATGTTCAGGTTTATTCTACAATTGGAGAGGTAGAAGAGTAGATCGGAGGTGTCAGTGTTACAGTTGAATAAAGGGGACTATGGGGCCATGAGGGAGGAGCTGGCCAAAGTTGACTGGAAAGATACACTAGCAGGGATGACAGTGGAACAAAAATGGCAGGTGTTTCTAGGAATAATACAGAAGGTGCAGGATCAGTTCATTCCTAGGAGGAAGAAAGATTCCAAGGGGAGAAAGGGGCGACCGTGGCTGACAAGGGACGTCAGGGACAGTATAAAAATTAAAGCGAAGAAGTACAACGTAGCAAAGATGAGCGGGAAGCAAGAGGATTGGGGAATGTTTAAAGAACAACAGAAGATAACCAAAAAGACAATACGGGGAGAAAAGATGAGGTATGAAGGTAAGCTAGACAAGAATATAAAGCAGGATAGTAAAAGCTTCACTAGGTATGTGAAGAGGAAAAAATTAGTTTAGACCTAAGTTGGGCCCTTGAAGACCGAAAAAGCTGAATTTATTATGGGGAACAAGGAAATGGCAGATGAGTTGAACAGGTACTTTGGATCTGTCTTCACTAAGGAGGACACAAACAATCTTCCTGATATACTAGCGGCCAGAGGATCTGGGGTGACAGAGGAACTGAAGGAAATCCACATTAGGCAAGAAATGGTGTTGGATAGACTGATGGGACTGAAGGTTGATAAATCACTAGGGCCTGATGGTCTGCATCCCAGGGTACATAAGGAAGTGGCTCTGGAAATCGTGGATGCATTGGTGATAATTTTCCAATGTTCTATCGATTCAGGATCAGTTGCTGTGGATTGGAGGGTAGCTAATGTTATCCCACTTTTAAGAAAGGCGGGGAGAGAGAAAACAGGGAATTATAGACCAGTTAGCCAGACATCGGTGATGGGGAAGATGCTGGAGTCAATTATAAAGATGAAATAGCCGCACATTGGATAGCAGTAACAGGATCGGTCCGATTCAGCATGGATTTACGAAGGGGAAATCATGCTTGACTAATCTTCTGGAATTTTTTGAAGATGTAACTAGGAAAATGGACAAGGGAGAGCCAGTGGATGTAGTGTACCTGGACTTTCAGAAAGCATTTGATAAGGTCCCACATAAGAGATTAGAGGGCAAAATTAGGGCACATGGTATTGGGGGTAGAGTGCTGACATGGATAGAGAAGTGGTTGGCAGACAGGAAACAAAGAGTAGGGATTAACGGGTCCCTTTCAGAATGACAGGCAGTGACTAGTTGGGGTACCGCAAGGCTCGGTGCTGGGACCGCTGCTATTTACAATATACATCAATGATTTGGATGAAGGGATTCAAAGTAACATTAGAAAATTTGCAGATGACACAAAGCTGGGTGGCAGAGTGAACTGTGAGGAGGATGCTATGAGAATGCAGGGTGACTTGGACAGGTTGGGGGAGTGGGCAGATGCATGGCTGATGAAGTTTAATGCGGATAAATGTGAGGTTATCCACTTGGTAGCAAAAAACAGGAAGGCAGATTACTCTCTAAATGGCGTCAAGTTGGGAAAAGGGGAAGTACAACGGGATCTGGGGGTCCTTGTACATCAGTCTATGAAAGTAAGCATGCAGGTACAGCAGGCAGTGAAGAAAACGAATGGCATGTTGGCCTTTATAACAAGAAGAATCGAATATAGGAGCAAAGAGGTTCTTCCGCAGTTGTACAGAGCCCTAGTGAGACCATACCTGGAGTATTGTGTGCAGTTTTGGTCCCCTAATTTGAGGAAGGACATTCTTGCTATTGAGGGAGTGCAGCGTAGGTTTACAAGGTTAATTCGCGGGATGGCGGGACTGTCATATACGCTGAGAGAATGGCGCGGGTTGGGCTTGTATACTAGATCTGCAATGCATCGGATGGAAGCCATTCGTGCCGTCGTTCACATGCTGGCTCTTGGTAGGGGGAGGGGGGGGGGGGGGAGATCTGTCCCCTTAGCCGACCCTTGAGCATCCGTTTGGAAGTACCTATAGAATCTGCTGTGCCTGACCTTTCAGAGATTGTGCCTCAGGTTACAATAACTTGCAGTGTTAGCTTATTCCACTCCTCCCTGCCTCTTGGGCTTGAGCCAAACATCCTAAACCCATGGCCTCTGGCTGTGAACAGTCCCGCAACTGAAAATACTTTCCTCGTGCTCAATAAATCAGAACCTTGCCGGTGATTTGGAGCAATTTGATTGAACCTCCACTTAACCTCTCGTGAGACACAAAGTGCCGGAGTGACTCAGTGGGTCAGGCAGCATCTGTGGAGAAAAAAGGATGGGTGACGTTTCGGGGAGATCTTATAGAAACGTACAAAATTTTTAATAAGGGGTTGGATAGGCTAGATGCTGGAAGATTGTTCCCGATGTTGGGGAAGTCCAGAACAAGGGGTCACACAGTTTAAGGATAAGGGGGAAATCTTTTAGGACCGAGATGAGGAAAACATTTTTCACACAGAGAGTGGTGAATCTCTGGAATTCTCTGCCACAGAAGGTAGTTGAGGCCAGTTCGTTGGCTATATTTAAGAGGGAGTTAGATGTGGCCCTTGTGGCTAAAGGGATCAGGGGGTATGGAGAGAAGGCAGGTACAGGATACTGAGTTGGATGATCAGCCATGATCATATTGAATGGCGGTGCAGGCTCGAAGGGCCGAATGGCCTACTCCTGCATCTATGTTTCTATGTTTCTATGAGAGACCCTTCTTCAGACCCAGCCTGACCCGAAGCGTCACCTAGTCTTGAAGAAGGGTCCCATCCCATCCTGTAACCTCACGCTTCCTTTGTCTTCAGTCAGGCAGCATCTGTGGAGGTAAATGAACATTTAGAAACATAGAAACATAGAAACATAGGTGCAGGAGTAGGCCATTCGGCCCTTCGAGCCTGCACCGCCATTCAATATGATCATGGCTGATCATCCAACTCAGTATCCTGTACCTGCCTTCTCTCCATACCCCCTGATCCCTTTAGCCATTTCCGGTGGTGACGCGAGCAGATAGCTGCTTAATTTCGAGCTCCCGATAGCAAGTTTAAAACTAGCCTCCCTTAATTCACTAATTGCTACATAATTCACAGTTTTCTGTTTTGGAATGAGTGGGGGAGCGACAACTAGTAGGTATGTTGCAAAGCCTACCTGAAGCGTCTTTGAAAATCTGCCGCTGCGGGTGTGCGCGATTTTGGCGCCGTTTAGAGGGGGCGGGTTTAAAACGCGATTTTCTCTAGGCTGTTCAAATCGAAGATGTTCAGCCTAGTTAATTATTAACGAAAAATCGCTGGAAGACCCCGTCGCAAAAGCTATTATTAGGTTTAAAGGCCTTGAATAATAGTTATAGTAGTTTAAAAATCAATCTCTAAACCCGCGACCGCCAGCAACCGCAGGGTCTCATAAAGCAAATAGCAGAAGGTATGCTGCATATTTTTACATTAAAAAGGGCTTCTAAAGATCCCTTTATACAAAGTTTAATATTGCGAGCAGCTCAATTTTGGGCCCATTATATCGCGCAGTATTTTTCTGGGCATTTGGGGCACAAATCTACCGCAATGTGAACGTTCTAAACCAGCGCGTTCCACAGGGACCCACTGGAAAGCTGATTTAAATGGACATTTATTTACAGCAATTGAACACTGAATTCCTTCCATTTGGCCTATAAATTAATGTAAATGAGATTTAAAAATCATGTTTTATTGTGAATTATTTGTGAATATTATTTGGACATTTAGGCTATTTAAAAATGTTAATCATTTATTAAGAAATGGATAGATGTTTAGATCTAGTAATTGAAGTCTGAAATTAGCTACAATTAGGTAACTAACTAATTATATGCTTTAATTTCAGGTCATCCAAGTAAGATTATTTTATATTTGTTTCAGAATGCTTCAATCTATGATAACTGAAAATGTCATTCAGTTCTCTTAATTTTTAAGAAAGTTATGGGCTTTTGACTGTTCACGATCACAACTTTTTTGTTATGTCCATAGAAAATCAATAGGGAACAAGATGCTCATTTCCGAGTATGAAAATGGCCATAAATGTTTAAATACTTGAGATATGAAAGTGAATTAGGTGTCAAATTAAACTTATTTTTATGCTTTATCTGATGGGATAAATTACAGACTTGATTTTTAAAATCTCAAAATTTTGTAACATTGCTACAACTAGAAGTCAAAAGAAACATGTCGGACGAGAAAGAAAGAATTCACCGGAGATGGACAAAGCTCAAAGCTCAAAAGATGACTCAGCAGAAACCGCGCGCTCAATGTTACACAATATCAGTAAGGAAATGCATGACTTCAGGACTGAATATAAAGAAAGTGGACTTGCATAAATTTAAAGAAGAAATCAAAGAAGACATGAAAACCGAACTTTCTGCAAACTCCAAACAAATCCACGCCCATGAAACTAGACTAAACAAAGCTGAAGCACGAATTGAAGAGGCTGAGACAATTAACATGGCTGTGAAAAATGTGCTGTTTAAATCTATGAAAAAACAGAAAGCCATGCTTCCTGATACACTCAACTTTTTCTATGGGAGGTTTGAGCAGGCACCGGCTCCACCACCATCTCCCCCCGACCCCCTCCCTCCCCCCCCCCCCCCTTTCACCATCTACGAGGAGGAGGTGAGGAGCACCTTCAGGGGACTTAAGAGGAATAAAGCCCCCGGCCCAGATAACATCAGCCCCTCCGTTCTCCACCACTGCGCTGCGCAGCGGAACTGGCTGAGGGTTTTTACCAACATCTTCAACACCTCCCTCTGTCAAAGCTCAGTACCCAACTGCTTCAAAGAATCTATTATCATCCCGGTTCCCAAGACCAAGACCATCTCCAGCCTCAATGACTAACAGACCCATTGCCTTGACATCGGCAGTCATGAAATCATTGAGCGCATCATACTCAATCACCTGAAAACTGTCACCACCCCACTCATGGACCCATACCAATCTGCATACAGAGCCAACAGGTCAGTTGAGGACACCGTCAACTTAGCAACTCATCACATTCTGAACCACCTGGAGTCCGCAAACACATATGCCCGCATCCTGTTCATGGACTTCAGCTCGGCATTCAATACAATAAACCCGGCCAAACTGTTCAATAAATTACTGGACATGAACATTGACCCATGCATCTGTTACTGGATTCACAGCTTTCTCTGGAACAGGCAACAGAGGGTGAGGATCAACAATAACACATCCTCCCCTCTGTTCCTCAGTACAGGCACACCCCAAGGCTGTGTTCTCTCACCCTGGCTTTTCTCCCTTTACACAAACCAGCTCACATCCCACCACAGCTCTGTCAACTTGTACAAGTACGTGGACGACTCAACCATCATAGGATTCATCGCCAACAACCAAGAAACTGAATACCGTGCACAGGTCAACCAAGCAGTGACCTGGTGCACAGACCATGATCTCTTACTCAACTCATCAAAAACAAAAGAACTCATCATCGACCTAAGATGCCAGCCATCCCCCAAAACTCCTGTGCTCATTAAAGGTGAATCCATCTCCATCACTGACACATTCAAACTCCTTGGAACCCACATCAGCAACAACCTCAAATGGAGGACAAACGCAGACCACATCTATGGAAAAGCCCAGCAAAGACTTTTCAATCTCCGACAGCTCAGGAAGTTCAGAGTAAGGTCTCATCTCATGCTCCGCTTCTATACAGCCATCATCGAAAGCATCCTCACCTCATCCATCGCAGTCTGGTTCGGCAGACTCGACTCACTCTCCCGGAAGAAATTACAGCGCATCATCAACAGAGCATCCAAAATTATTGGCTTACCCCTACCATCAAGGACGACAGATGGCACAATGGGCTAAGTGTTCGGCTGGCGACCGGAAGGTGGCCGGTTCGAATCCCGCTTGGAGTGCATACTGTCGTTGTGTCCTTGGGCAAGACACTTCGCCCACCTTTGCCTGTGTGTGAATGTGT
The DNA here is from genome assembly GCF_010909765.2 of Amblyraja radiata. NCBI lineage: Eukaryota > Metazoa > Chordata > Chondrichthyes > Rajiformes > Rajidae > Amblyraja > Amblyraja radiata. The sequence goes on along the minus strand of NC_045962.1, from coordinate 85,339,870 downwards.
GTGAATGTGTGTGAATGTGTGTGAGTGATTGGTGGTGATCGGAGGGGCCGTAGGCCCAGATTGGCAGCCACGCTTCCGTCAGTCTGCCCCAGAGCAGCTGTGGCTACAGAAGTAGCTAACCACCACCGAGTGTGACTGAGGAGTGAATTAATAATGCGATGTAAAGCGCCTTGAGTATTAGAAAGGCGCTATATAAATCCCATCCATTATTATTATTACCATCCCTTGAATCACTTTACCACAAACGGACACTACACAGAGCCCGCAAGATCATCTCTGACCCCACTCACCCTGCACACTATGCCTTTCAGCTACTGCCCTCTGGGAGGCTTTACAGGTCAATTGCCTCCAAAACAAACCGCTTCAAAAACAGTTTCATTCCCACTGCAATTAACATTTTAAACTCTGTACGGTGAGGAATACGAATAAGCATGGCCCTTATGTATTATGTAATGTGTCTGTTTGTATGTATATCTATGTTACAAGTTTAATTGTTTGATGAAATGTTGGAACCTGTATCGAGCTGTACTGATAACAAATTCCACCAGCCTGGCTGTGTGGTCATTAAATACAATACAATACAAAAAAAGAAAAACTGACTGGATTTGGAAGGACGGCCTAGACGAAATAACATTGGCATCTACGGCGTACCTGAAGAGAAAGAAGGCAAATCCACATCTGAATTTGTGGAGCAACTTTTCAAAACTGAACTCGTAATAACAAAGGACACCAACGTACGGGTCCAGCGCGCGCACAGAGCTTTGGCTCGCAAACCGGAAGGTAATTCACCACCTAGGTCTATAGTGGTAAATTTCCTGGAGTTTCATACCAAAGAAATGGCATTGAAAAAGGCCTGGGGAAAGAAGATAATGATTGACGGTCGACGTCTATCATTTGACCACGACTATGCAACGGAGGTTGTCCAGAAGCGCAAGGCATATAAGGGAATAAAGAGGGCCCTGAAGGAGAGAGGTGTCCGTTTCCAGACCCCGCTGGACAAGATGCGTATTCACTGGGACTCAGGAACATGCACATATCATAGTGCACAAGATGCAGCGCAGGAATTGAGGAGGAGAGGCTACTCCGTGGAGACACCTGATTACAGCGCTGAGGAGCTGGCGGACCCAGAGATGGAGCGTCTTCTCCAGGCTTTGGCATGGCAGAGAGTTGGAAAGAGGAGCGAAGATGAGAGTGAGACAGCAAGAGAGCGACTACAGGAGTCTGAGCAAACCCCATCCAACTAGCTTTTATTATGTCACAAATTCTTTTGGACTAAAAAATAAGTGCTATCGGATGACGTTGGACGATGCTAGGATGCGTGAAATTGAGTGTTTCACCTCTAGTGAGGGGCCCTCTGGGAGGAGGCTTTCCCCTATACCTGCCAACGGGGACTCAGGGTGGAAAGGAATCACCCTTACTTGGAAGTCAACTATTTTTTCTTTTCTTTTCTTTTTTTTATTTGGCACGTGTTGTCCATGTTCAGACCTGCACAGTTTCAAGTTATATGGAGATTTATGAATGCAAGACAGGAGCAGGTAAATTAAATGTCACGTAATACTATCAAATTGGTGTCACTCAATGTAAATGGGATGAATAATCCAGTTAAAAGGAACAAGGTCCTGGCTAAACTGAAAAAAGAAAAGGCCCAGGTACTATTTTTACAAGACACCCACCTGCCTCAACAAGAACATGAGAAACTAAAACGCTTTGGCTTTAGAAATGCATTTTATAGTTCCTATAAAACTAGCCAAAAGAGGGGAGTGGCTATCCTTATTACAAATGCAGTCCAATTTGAAAGCCATAAAGAAGTCAGGGACAAAGAGGGAATGTTAAAGGAAAGTTGGAAAACAAAGTTGTGACACTGATCAATGTATATGCCCCCATCAGAGAGTACCAAATGTTTTTTTCAAAACTCTGTTTGACATTATTGCTTTAGAGACTGAAGGTGTTTTGATTTGTGGAGGGGACTTCAATGTGGTCATGAATCATAATTTGGATACAACAAGCCTAAAAAAACCAAGATGCATCTGACCAAGTTTATTAACACATCAGTGCAGGAAATGGGCCTAATTGATGTTTGGAGAGAACTTCACCCTTTAGAAAGGGAATACACACACTATTCAGTACCTCACTCAGTCTACTCCAGGATTGACTACTTGTTAATGAATACGGGCGAAAGTGTAAAATCAGGGTGGCAGATGTATCTGATCACAGTGCGATCAGCTTGAACGTACACCTGAATAGTAGAAAAAGAAAGGTACACACAATTGCTGGGGAAACTCAGCGGGTGCAGCAGCATCTATGGAGCGAAGGAAATAGGCGACGTTTCGGGCCGAAACCCTTCTTCAGACTGATGGGGGATGGGGAAAGAATGAAGGAAAAGGGGAGGAGGAGGAGGAGCCCGAGGGCGGGCAGATGGGAGGGTGGGAGGAGACAGCTAGAGGGTTAAGGAAGGGGAGGAGACAGCACGGGCTAGCCAAATTGGGAGAATTCAATGTTAATGCCATAAGGACGCAAGGACCCCAGACGGAATATGAGGTGCTGTTCCTCCAATTTCCGCTGTTGCTCACTCTGGCAATGGAGGAGACCCAGGACAGAGAGGTCGGATTGGGAATGGGAGGGGGAGTTGAAGTGCTGAGCCACCGGGAGGTCAGGTAGGTTATTGCGGACTGAGCGGAGGTGTTCGGCGAAACGATCGCCCAACCTACGCTTGGTCTCACCGATGTAAATCAGCTGACATCTAGAGCAGCGGATGCAGTAGATGAGGTTTGGAGGCTCAATGTGGGTATTTTGAATAATAAGGCAAATGTGGAACAAATAAGGGGAGAGATAAAAAGGTACATAGAAGAGAATGATAACGGGGATGTGTTAACAAATTTATAACCCCTTTTTATGGGTTTAAATTAATTTACAGAACTTAAAATTGTTTCTGCAAACGTTCCAGGTTTCATTACTGGTTTATTATAAAATAATTGGAATATTTTCCCCTCCAGACCATCCTGCTGCCTTGAGGATTTGGTCCATTGGTACATCCAACTGTATTGCTGCCGATGTAGCTGCAGCCCTGGTGGAAAGAGATTTTAAAATATTAGTATCCACCCCAGCCTTTGTTAGCACCTGTTTCAGCCATCTTGAGATGGTCTGGACCATCACTCTTGGTGTGGTTGCTAGTGGCTGACCAAAATGTGCCTTTTCATTGCCTCTTAGGATATTCGTTTCTCCATGTATAACGACAGATGTCTTACTATACACAGACGGTCATCTGTTGGGTATGACCTAATTGTATATTGAGGCCTGCTGATCCCTTTCTGTTCTGCTTACTAACTCATAAATATGAAACGTAATATTTTCTGTTGATGAAGTCATGTTGTCCAGTCTAGTTTTTGCAGTGACTGTATCCTCTGTGCCGTGACCAATACCATTAGCATGACTGTTTTAATGTCAGTCTGTGTAGGGACAGAACTGTTGCTGGAGACCAATTCCTGAGCATCTTCAGGATTATTCTTACATCCCATATTTGGGAGTATCTGGTTCTTGGGGATAGTATTAAAAATTCCCCTCATAAGTTTTGTACCAGTGGGTGAGTCCCAACAGTGTAATGCTCTGTCCCCTGCCATAGGTAAATCGATAGGGCACTTCTGGCGCAGTTGATGGCACTGTAACTGAGCCCCTCATCATAGTGGAGGCCTGCCAGATATTCCAGAACAGACGGGATGTTCATGTCTCTGACACCATGTTTGATGCCACTGGGAACCATGGTTGTGTAGGCCAATCGGGTACTACCAATACCAGATACAGAGTCTATTGTATTTCCTTAATACCCGACTGATGAGGCAGGAAAAGGAGGGAATGCATAAATAAACAATCCCCCCCCCCCCCCCCCCCCCCCCAATGCAGCGAATATGCATCTGTCGTCGCTGCCCCAGGGTCTGGTTCCCATGAAACATAATTTGATAACTGGTGGTTAAGTCTGGATGCGAATAAATCGATATCTGGTGTTCCATATTGCTGTGATATCAGCAAATACTATTTTATTCAACATCCATTTGGTGTTTTCATTAAATTTGCGTGACCTGGTGTCTGCCACTGAATTTAGTCTTCCTGGTAGGTAAGTGGCTGATATCCAAATATCTCTCTGGATACACCATTGCCAAATTGTATAGCCAGATTGTCACATGATGTCGATTTGTTTCCACCCTGTGGTCAATGTATGCTACCACGGTGGTATTGGTATTGGTGGCTCCCCACCCAAGTGCACTGGCATCAGTTTGTAGTACCATGGAAGGGTTACTGACAATGATTGGATTGGAACAAAGCCAGATGTTATCTATCCACCATTTTAGTTCCATTTTAGCTTGATTGGTAGTTTCACAGATCGGTCAAAGTGACCTGCATAATTTAGAGTGCTTGTATTTTTGCTCTCTGTAAGTTTTGGTAATGTAGAGGTCCAAATTGTGTGGCTGGAAAGGTAGCCATCATTATGCCAATTACTTTTGCTACCAATCTGATGGATGGTTTGCTGATGTCAGTGAGGTTATTGCAAGCCTCTATTAAATCTCTAGCCTTTCCCTTAGGCAGAGTCACTGACATGTGAACTGAGTCAATGGTGAAACCCCAGATAGTCCATAGTAGTGGAAGGCGTTAGTTTAGATTTAACTGGATGAAAATGAATCCCAGTTTTCCAAATAACTTTTTTGTGGCTGTTACAGTTTGTTTGGCCAATTCCAAAGTTTTGCCCACAATGAGTATGTCATCTAAATATGCCATGACCATGTGTGTACGTTTCCGTAGAAACGCTAGGGCTGGTTTCAAAATTTTTGTGAAACAGCCTGGGGCTGATGATAACCCATTTGGCAGTGCTTTATACTGTCAGAGTTGTCCCATCCAGTTGAATTTTAAGTAACATCTGTGGTCACCTCGTATAGGCACTGAATAGTAAGCATCTTTTAAATCGATGCTGGCCATTGAAGTAACCTTTGGAAATTAATTGTTAACACTAGGCACTTGCAATGCCTTGCAGTTACCTGGGGGTAAATGCGTGCAATGGCGTCAGACATAGCCTGTGTCTGTAATTTGTTACTAGACAAATAGTCCACACTGGCTGCAATTTTGGGCTCCAGGTCTTCCCCAGTTAGGTCTAGCTGGAAGAATTGGTTCACCATATCCAGCATGCCTTCTTTCACCCCAGGGCTACTGGGGGTATGTGGTTCTGTGACCCGTTCAGAGTCTACCCAGAACAGATCCTCCGTGTTCTCCTCTGACGAGGAGGAGACACTATGCAGCCCCGCAAGGGGTACCGCTGTGGGGCTTATTGGGTGCCCACTGTGGCTAGCCTCCCTCTCCCGGAGTCTGCCACTTTGGAGGATCTCCTGGAGCAACCGCTCTAACCGGCCCCCGTGCTCACGGGCACTGGCCGCTCGCGGCTCCTCAAAGTCCGACTCATCTGAGTCCGGCATTCGTGGGGTCTTTCCTTCTGCGGACCCCTCTTCCAGGTCAGCCCAGAACTGACCCACAGTGCTCCCCTCTGATGAGGTAGAAACACTGTGCAGCCCTTCAAGAGGTACTGCTGTGGGTTTACCATAGGGCCCACAGTGACCCGACTCCATCTCCTGGAGTCTGTCACGTTGGAGCAAAGCTCCATACACTGCTCCATCCGGCTCCAGCGCTCTCGGTCGCTGGCCGCCCGCGGTTGTTCAAAGTCGGACTCCTCCGAGTCCACGACCTTGTTTGTTTTGTGTCTAGCCTTACCGCCTCGCCGCGTGGATCTGGCCGGTGCCCACTATCGGTGATCAGAGTGCCGCTGGCAGCTGCTGGCTGCCCGCTGCTCCGCGGTCCTCCCTCACCAGCTTTGTCCTTACTGCCCTTCCGTGGAGTGGATATGGCCGGTGTGGAGGCGACATCGGGCACAGCTGATCCCATCTAGCCACCAGCTTTGTCGCAGCCCGTTGGTTTCTCCACCTGCAATCAGCATGGTAAAAACACAAAAAGACCGCAGCTCTTACCTGCAGGTCCAGGTTAAAATTGTCGCTACGGGTGAACGTCGTTCCACCCCGTCTGCTGCCGTTATTGACTTGTCCAAAAGTCAACGACCCCATTTAAATAGTCTCCCGCCCGGCAGTGGTGTTCTGGCCGGCGCGGGACCAAAAGTCGGCACAGCTGATCCCTTACGGGGCTTGTGCCTTCAGCTGCTGCTGGCTCCCGCAACTTCGCGGTCCTCCCCAGCCAGCTTCACTCGCAGCACCTGTGGACACTAATTTGTCCAGCTTCCCCTCCTGTGAAAAAACCAGCGCGGGGAACATTAGTTTTTGCTTCCCTCTCCCGCCCGGCCGGGCCCGGTGCGGGAGCGAGTCGGGAGCGAAAGTCGGGCACAGCTGTTCCCATTACGGGAGATTAGCGTGCCGTTTGCTGATGCTGCCGGCTGCCCGCTACTCCGCGGTTCTCCCCCGCCAGCTCTCCCGCAGCCTTCATGGATCCGGTCCATGTCTCCACCTAAAAGGTAAGTGGAAGTCTTCATACCTGCTGTTCCCGACTTTCAAATTCTGTAGTTTGTTACTAGACAAATTCTGGAACGCAGAGTCTCCTTACCTGCTGTTCCTGGCTTTCAAATTTTGCCGCTAGGGGAACGTCGTTCCCCCTTGCTGTGACTTGTTGCAATGCGTGTAGCGGTATGACACGCATGCGTCCTGGCGGGGTTCTTCACGTAGTCACTCACGTGACTCCGAAGTAAAATTGACATATTCCTTGAGAGTCAAGGAGAATTCATTTGAGAAGATCTGGGAAAAATGGACTGTTTATTTGAGCCATGACACCAATTAGATAAATACCAAGCTAGATATGGGAAGATTGCGTTGTATAGAACTAGATGGTATGTTTGTATGAATGTTGAATTATCTCCAGATAACTAATCAATGTAATGGTTTTTCTTTTTTTAATTTGCTAAGTGAACCACACGGTCTTATTCCAATTTTTTTAATTTATTTACTTTTTTATTAATTTTTCCCCCCCCCCCCCATCTACTTATTTTTTTATTTTGATTGCTGTTTTTCTTACTTTGTTTTATTTATGGCGATGGTGTTGCACTGTTTTGAAAATATCTCTTAAAAATCAATAAAAATTTAAGTGAAAAAAAAAAAAAAAAAGAATTTTGTACGTTTTTATAAGATCCCCCCTCAACCTTCTAAATTCTAGCGAGTACAAGCCGAGTACTATCCAGTCTTTCTTCATATGAAAGTCCTGACATCCCAGGAATCAGCCTGGCGAACCTTCTCTATACTCCCTCTATGGCAAGAATGTCTTTCCTCAGATTTGTACTCCTTTGGAGCGTGGAAGGATACCCAAGCACCCGGAGAAAACCCACGCGGTCACAGGGAGAAGGTACAAACTCCGTAAGAAACAGCACCCATAGTCAGGATCGAACCAGGGTCGCTGGAGCTGCGAGGCAGCAACTCTACCGCTGCGCCACCGTGCCGCTCCTTGGAGTGGATGCACAAGTGAGATAAGCGAGGCTTGGCATGAAAGGGTGATCAAAGAAAAACAGAAAGTGCTGGAGTAACTCAGAGGGTCAGGCAGCATCTCTGGAGAACATGGATCGATAACGTTTTGGGTCGGGACTTATCCTCAGATTCGGAGAGAACAGGTAATCGATGCTCGGCTAGGACTCAGTAGACAATAGGTGCAGAAGTAGGCCATTCGGCCCTTTGAGCCAGCACCGCCATTCACTGCGATCATGGCTGATCATCCACAATTAGTACCCCGTTCCTGCCTTCCTCCCATATTCCTTGACTCCGCTATCTTTAAGAGCTCTATTTAATGCTCCTGTCCCAGTTAGGAAACCTGAATGGAAACCTCTGGAAACTTTGCGCCCCACAAAAGGTTTCCGTGCGGTTCCCGGAGGTTTTTGTCAGTCTCCCTACCTGCTTCCACGACCTGCAACCTCCGGCAACCACCTGCAACCTCCGGGAACCGCACGGAAACCTTGGGTGGGGCGCAAAGTCTCCAGAGGTTTCCGTTCAGGTTTCCTAAGTGGGACAGGGGCATGAGTGGGACAGGGGCATAACTCTCTCTTGAAAGCATCCAGAGAACCTGCCTCCACTGCCAATTGGGATGGGATGGGCTGGGATGGGATGAAGGGCCACTCGATGAGATGAAGGGCCTGTTTCCCTGTTGTATCTCCAAACTAAACTAAAAGGAGTGATTTAATATTTTTAAATAACATCATTAAAATCAAGAAAGAGTTAAAAGAATTTGACTTGTCAATGAATCACTAGCTTCAGGCCATGTTGAGATACAGGGGTATAGGTTACACACACACACACACACTCAGACAGCAGTTCCATTGTATTCAAGTCCACATCACCATTGCTTTATTTTTTCATTCCGCAGACTGTCAGTTAGTGTCTTCTCTGTGTTGTTTCTTTAGCAGAAGTTGCCTTGAGAGGATTCCACTAGGCCCACTGATTAATTGACTCCAGTTTTCCCCTTCTAACAACCTGCCTATTGGTGGTAGACTGAAACTGCATTGACATCTGAGGTGCGCAAGGCTAGATGGGCTCCCTGTCGGTCTGCTCCTGGGCCTAGCCCAAGATGGCCGTTCGCGGATCCAGGCAGCGGGTCCAGTCGAAGGCCGCACAGCGGTCGGATGCCCGCCCCTTTTCCGGGGTTATGTCCGTGCCCGCGTGTCCCTGGAGAGGGAACACTCACGCGGTGTCCATGGGGACTGTGGAGGCCTTCCGTGAACGCTGGTCACCGCCGGAGGTCGAAAGGGTTCTTACGGGGTTGGACAGGCTAGATGCAGGAAGATTGTTCCCGATGTTGGGGAAGTCCGGAACAAGGGGTCACAGTTTAAGGATAAGGGGGAAGTCTTTTAGGACCGAGATGAGAAAAACATTTTTCACACACAGAGAGTGGTGAAACTGTGGAATTCTCTGCCACAGAAGGTAGGTGAGGCCAGTTCTTTGGCTATATTTTAGAGGGAGTTAGATGTGGCCCCTGTGGCTAAAGGGATCAGGGGGTATGGAGGGAAGGCAGGTACAGGATACTGAGTTGGATGATCAGCCATGATCATATTGAATGGCTCGAAGGGCCGAATGGCCTACTCCTGCACCTATTTTCTATCCTACCATCATCTAGAGAGCGGTCCTGAGCTACCATCTGCCTCATTTGAGAACCCGTTGAGATGCCAATCAAGTACAACCCGTTCAGTTACTTCAAATAATGTTCGCTCCTGGGATAAATAAAGTTCTATTGTATCGTATCGTATTTGTGTGTATATACTGTATACACGTGTATATGTCAATACTCACACACACTATGTTTTCTCATTTATTACATTGCTTACAGCGTACTATGTTTACATATTCTGTTGTGCTGCTGCAAGTCTTTTTTTTAAATGGAAATACTAGTTCTGTTCTGTTGTGTTGTCTTGCACAATCCCGCAGGCATTGCCACTTTCATTTTACTGTCACCCACCAAGCACGACACCCGGAGGCTGCAGCGAATCGTCCGATCAGCAGAGAAGGTTATTGGCCACAACCTCCCCTCCATTGATGAACTGTACACTGCAAGGGCCAGGAAGCGAGCGGGCAAGATCATCTCTGACCCCTCTCACCCTGGCCACAAACTCTTTGAATCACTTCCCTCTGGAAGGCGACTCCGGACTGTCAAAGCTGCCACAGCCAGGCATAAAAACAATTTTTATCCATGAGTAGTAGCTCTACTCAACAGCCAAAAATCTGTAGCCTCCCTTTGCTCTGGTATTTTGTTTATCGATTAAACATGGTATTCACATGTTTAATCGATAATGTTTTATTAATAATGTTTTATATGTCATCGCTGTCACTGTATGTCATGTTGTTACTTGTGGGCAGAGCACCAAGGAAAATTCCTTGTATGTGAATACGTATTTATTCATTCATTCATTCATAATCGAAAATCTGTCATTCTCTGCTTTAAAGGTACCCAATGACTTGGCCTCCACAGCCGTCTGCGGCAATGAATTCCACAGATTCACCACCCTCTGGCCAAATAAATTCTTCCTCATCTCCATTCTGAAGGTATATTCTTTTTTTCTGAGGCTGTGCCCTTTGGTCCGAGACTTTCCCGTTACACTCCATCTGGGCCTGCATGTCTTTAAAGGTCCACTGTTTGGAAGAGATAATAAAACTCTTTGAATCACTTCCCTCTGGAAGGCGACTCCGGACTGTCAAAGCTGCCACAGCCAGACATAAAAACAGTTTTTATCCACGAGTAGTTGCTCTACTCAACAGCCAAAAATCTGTAGCCTCCCTTTGATCTGGTATTTTGTTGGTTCACATGCTTGATCAATGGTGTTTTATCATGAATGTTTTATTATTATTAATGTTTAGTGTTTTCTGAGTCATTCGTAACTGTCACTGTATGTCATGTTGTTACTTGTGGGCGGAGCACCAAGGCAAATTCCTTGTATGTGAATACTTGGCCAATAAACTTACTTACTTACTTACTGTACATCTTGTATATGTATGTGACAAATAAAGTTGACCAGTAAGGGCTTCATTGTTGTACCTGGAACATATGACAATAAAACACTCTTGGTTTTTGATGCATTTTGGAATAATCAGGGTTTGCATGGCGACGAATCTGTGCAATTCTTTGCCACGGACGGGTGTGGAGGGCAAGTCAATGGATGTTTTTTAAAGCAGACAGAGATAGATTCTTGATCAGTACGGGTGTCAGTGGTTACGGGGAGAAGGCAGGAGAATGGGGTTAGGAGGGAGAGATAGATCAGCCATGATTGAATGGCGGAGTGGACTTGATGGGCCGAATGGCCTTATTCTGCTCCTATCACTTACAGACAATAGACAATAGGTGCAGGAGTAGGTCATTCGTCCCTTCGAGCCAGCACCGCCATTCAATGTGATCATGGCTGATCATCCCCAATCAGTACCAGTTCCTGCCTTCTCCCCATATCCTCTGACTCCACTATCGTTAAGAGCCCTATCTACCTCTCTCTTGAAAGCATCCAGAGAACCCGCCTCCACCGCCCTCTGAGGCAGAGAATTCCGCAGACTCACCACTCTCTGTGAGAAAAAGTGTTTCCTCATCTCCGTTCTAAATGGCTTACGCCTTATTCTTAAACTGTGGCCCCTGGTTCTGGACTCCCCCAACATGTTTCCTGCCTCTAGCGTGTCCAAACGCTTAATAATCTTATATGTTTCAATGAGATACCCTCTCATCCTTCTAAACTCCAGAGTGTGCAAGCCCAGCCGCTCCTTATGACCTTATAGGGCCTGTCCCACGGACATGCGACCTGCATGCGGCAAGCGTGACCTAAAGGGCCGGTCACACCACCATGCGGCTGCATGCGGCAAGCGCGACCTAACGTGGTCGCTTGAGCCGCACGGCATGCGGCAAGCGCGACCAAACCTGAAGTGGGAGACGCGCGGAGGACGAGTGAGTGACGTTACGGCGTCGAGGCGGCTGCGGGCCGGCAGGCCGTTGCCGCGCGGAATTTTTAAACACGGTCAGTTTTTCGGAGCCCCGCGCGATGTCGGGACCAGCTCCGCACAACTCCATACGGCTCCGATGATCGAAGTGGGACCGGCCCCGCGAGGCCGTACGGCTCAAGCGACCACGTTAGGTCGCGCTCGTGGGACAGGCCCTTTAGGCCTTTCAGTTCAGTTTAGTTTATTGTCACGTGTACCGAGGTACAGTGAAAAGCTTTTGTTGCGCGCTAGCCAGTCAGCAGAGAGACGAGACATGATTACCATCGAGCCGTTTACTGAACTTTACTGATCCGTATGCAAGAAGAGAATATCACCGTGTGTCTGTACACTTGATTACACAGAACCATTGAACTATTGAAGCAACAGCCCCGAGGTGACTGGTGAAGAATGTATTCACTCACAGCAGATGATAGCCGGGAGGAACTCAGACATCAGGCACAGGTATCTCACACTCAGCAAGTCTTCCAAAGCAGGGACTCGTTTGAACTAAGGTTAAGTACTCAAACCAGCTTGCCAAAAAACGCAAAAATCAATGACACAAAATAAATCGCTGAGCATTTTTAGTGTAGATTAGTATAGAGATACAGCGCGGAAACAGGCCCTTCAGCTCACGAGTCTGCGCCGACCAGCGATCCCCGCACATTAACACTATCATACACTATTTGTACATTTATGCCAAGCCAATTAACCTGCAAACCTGTAGGTCCTTGGAGTGTGGAAGGAAACCGAAGTGGTGAGTCTGTGGAATTCTCTGCCTCAGAGGGGGGTGGAGGCCGGTTCTCTGGTTGCTTTCAAGAGAGAGCTTGATAGGGCTCTTAAAAATAGAGGAGTCAGGGGATATGGGGAGAAGGCAGGAACGGGGTACTGATTGGGGATGATCAGCCATAGAAACGTATAAACATAGAAAATAGGTGCAGGAGTAGGCCATTCGGCCCTTCGAGCCTGCACCGCCATTCAATGTGATCATGGCTGATCATCCAACTCAGTATCCTGTACCTGCCTTCTCTCCATACCCCCTGATCCCTTTAGCCACAAGGGCCACATCGAACTCCCTCTTAAATGTAGCCATTGAATGGCGGTGCAGGCTCGAAGGGCCGAATGGCCTACTCCTGCACCTATTGTCTATTGTCTATTGTCTATTGTCTATTGTCTATCGTCTATCTCGGATAAAAACCCACGCAGGTCACGGGGAGAACGTGCAAACTCCGCACAGACAGAACCCGCAGTCAGGATCGAACCCGGGCCTCCAGCGCTGTAGTTGTTGTAAGGCAGCAACTCTACCGCTGCGCCACCGTGCCGCCCTTGCATAGCCTTCTGCCAACCCAAGACACTCACAAAGTGTGTTGGAAGGATCTGCAGATACGGGTTTCTACTGAAGATAGACACCAGGCTGTTAAGGCAGCATCTCTGGAGAAACAAGATGGGTGACATTTCGGGTCGAGACCCTTCTTCAGATCCTCCTGCGCTCCAAGGAGCAGAGTCGTAACCTGCCCAACTTCTCATAGAAAAAAACATAGAAAATAGGTGCAGTAGGAGGCCATTCGGCCCTTCGAGCCAGCACCGCCATTCATTGTGATCATGGCTGATCGTCCCCTATCAATAACCCGTGCCTGCCTTCTCCCCATATCCCTTGACTCCACCAGCCCCTACATCTAACTCTCTCTTAAATCCATCCAGTGACTTGGCCTCCACTGCCCTCTGTGGCAGGGAATTCCATAAATTCACAACTCTCTGGGTGAAAACGTTTTTTCCTCACCTCAGTCTTAAATGGCCTCCCCTTTATTCTAAGACTGTGTGGCCCCTGATTTTGGACTCGCCCAACATTGGGAACATTTTTCCTGCATCTAGCTTGTCCAGTCCTTTTATAATTTTATATGTTTCTATAAGATAACCACTCATCCTTCTAAACTCCAGTGAATACAAGCCTAGTCTTTTCAATCTTTCCTCATATTCTCCCTGTAGCTCAGACCCTCGAGTCCTGGCAACATCCTTGTAAATCTTCTCTGCATCCTTTCCAGCTTGACAACATCTTTCCTATACCATCTACTGTTTTGCCCTTTGCCCGAAGGTGCTGTGAATTATTTTCCGCTAAGTCAGTGAATATTTTAGAGGCAGATGTAGACAAATTCTTCATTAGAACGGGTATCAAGGGTTATGGGAAGGCAGGAAAATGGGATTCGGAGAAAAAAATCAGCCATGATTGAATGGCAGAGTGGGCTTGATGGGCCGAATGGTCTAAATCTACTCCTATAACTTGTCAACTTAAGGGCTTGTTTGACTTCTTTCTGACGGTACTATTTAACCAGACTGATTACTGGGATGTCATCTTATGAAGAAAGACTGGATAGACTTGGTTTATACTCTCTAGAATTTAGGCGATTGAGAGGGGATCTTATAGAAACTTACAAAATTCTTAAGGCGTTGGACAGGCTAGATGCAGGAAGATTGTTCCCGATGTTGGGGAAGTCCAGGACAAGGGGTCACAGCTTAAGGATAAGGGGGAAATCCTTTAAAGCCGAGATGAGAAAAACTTTTTTCACACAGAGAGTGGTGAATCTCTGGAACTCTCTGCCACAGAGGGTAGTGGCTATATTTAAGAGGGAGTTAGATGTGGCCCTTGTGGCTAAGGGGATCAGAGGGTATGGGAAGAAGGCAGGTACGGGATACAGAGTTGGGTGATCAGCCATGATCATATTGAATGGCGGTGCAGGCTCGAAGGGCCGAATGGCCTACTCCTGCACCTATTGTCTATGTTTCTATGTTAATGCTGTCATTCTAAAGTGCTGGAGGAACTCAGCAGGTCATAGCAACATTGAAACATAGAACATAGGTGCGGGAGTAGGCTATTCGGCCCTTCGAGCCGCCACAGATTCATTCAATATTCGATCATGGCTGATCATCCAAAATCAGTACCCCGTTCCTGCTTTCTCCCCTTATCCCTATTTTCCATTAGCCCTAGGAGCTCTCTCTTGAAAACATCCAGTGAATTGGCCTCCACTTCCTTCTAAGACTGAGAATTCCACAGATTCACAACTCTCTGGGTGAAAAAGTTTTTCCTCATCTAGTCCGAAGTGGCCTACCCCTTGTTCTTAAAGTGTGACCCCTGGTTCTGGACTCCCCCAACATGGGGACATTTTTTCCTGCATCTAGCCTGTCCAATTCTTTAAGAATTTTCTATGTTTCTATAAGATACCCTCTCATCCTTCTAAATTCCAGTGAATATAAGCCCAGCCGACCCATTCTGTCATCATATGTCAGTCCCGCCATCCCGGGAATTAACCTGGAGAACCTACGCTGCACTCCCTCAATAGCAAGAAAGTCAGGCGCCGTCTGTGGAGGGAATGGATAGGTGACCTTTTTGGTCAGGACCCTTCTTCAGAACCAAACATAGAAAATTGCAATGTAGAAAAAGGCTCTTCAGCCTAAGTTCACGTTATTGAAGCGTCATGACCCTTGTGGAATGCGGAGAGGATGTTTCCACTTAGAAACATAGAAACATAGAAAATAGGTGCAGGAGGAGGCCATTCGGCCCTTCGAGCCAGCACCGCCATTCAATATGATCATGGTTGATCGTCCCCTATCAATAACCCGTGCCTGCCTTCTCCCCATACCCCTTGACTCCACTAGCCCCTAGAGCTCTATCTAACTCTCTCGTAAATCCATCCAGTGACTTGGCCTCCACTGCCCTCTGTGGCAGGGAATTCCATAAATTCACAACTCTCTGGGTGAAAAAGTTTTTTCTCACCTCAGTCTTAAATGACCTCCCCTTTATTCTAAGACTGTGTGGCCCCTGGTTCTGGACTCACCCAACATTGGGAACATTTTTCCTGCATCTAGCTTTTCCAGTCCTTTTATAATTTTATATGTTTCTATAAGATGCTCCCCCTCATCCTTCTAAACTCCGGTGAATACAAGCCTAGTCTTTTCAATCTTTCCTCATATGACAGTCCCGCCATCCCAGGGATCAATCTCGTGAACCTACGCTGCACTGCCTCAACCACAAGGATGTCCTTCCTCAAATTAGGAGACCAAAACTGCGCACAATACTCTAGATGTGGTCTCACCAGAGCCCTATACAACTGCAGAAGAGCCTCTATATTTCTATACTGAAATCCTCTTGTAATGAAATGGATGATGGTGCTGTGGTAGTTTCCCACAGACTGGGCTGTTTGCTCTTCCCCTGTGAGGTCATGTTGGGTGGTTGCATCTATAACCTCTCATTAACCCCCCTCCCTCCCATCGCCAACTCCGGCCCCCAGTCCCGGGCCTCCAGCTTGTGCTTATCATCATTAGCTCCGAGCTACGCTGATTCACGATCAACGTTTATCTGGTCATCTCTCTCTCTCGAGCTTCCACAAGGCTCCATGGCACGTAAGGACATTAGTATAATTGCTGCCATCTGATGGGATGAAGGCTGGCCTCCATCGCCAATAATCTCAGGCCGACATCAGTGTTGTTGCTGGTGAAAGCGTACTGGAGGCACTGAGCTTCAGCCTGGGAGGTGGAGGGAGGGAAGGAGAGAGAGACAGAGAGAGAGAGAGAGAGAGAGAGAGAGAGACAGAGACACACACAGAGACAGACAGACAGAGAGAAAGGGAGAGAAAGAGGGAAAGATACACACAGAGAGAATGAGACAGGGAGAGGATGCTGCCACTAAGTGGGGCAGTCCAGGACCAGAGGCCACAGCCTCAGAATTGAAGGACGCACCTTTAGAAAGATGAGGAGATTCAAGGCGATTTAGCTCTTGGGGCTAAAGGATTCAAGGGATATGGGGAAAAAGCAGGAACGGGGTACTGATTTTAGATGATCAGCCATGATCATATTGAATGGCGGTGCTGGCTCGAGGGTCCAAATGGCCTACTCCTGCACCTATTTTCTATGTTTCTGTGAGGAGAAATTTCTTTAGTCAGAGAGTGGTGAATCTGTGGAGGCCAAGTCAGTGGATATTTGTAAGGTGGAAATTGATTAGGAAGAGTGTCAGGGGGTTATGGGGAGAAGGCAGGGGAATGGGGTTGAGGGGGAGTGGTGGATCCGCCATGATTGAATGGCGGAGTAGACTTGATAGGCCGAATACTGCTCCTGTAACTTATGGCCTTTCAACCCCTGTACAACCGCTGCATTGCTGAATAGATGGAGGGGGATACAATGGCGTTGATATTGGCCTTGGTCTGACTCTCTGGTGGAGACGGGCAGTGAGAGCCGACCTTGAGAGAACCTTCCTTAAAACATTTGGTATGGATTTGAGTATAGGAGCAGGGAGGTTCTACTGCAGTTGTACAGGGTCTTGGTGAGACCACACCTGGAGTATTGCGTACAGTTTTGGTCTCCTAATCTGAGGAAAGACATTCTCGCCGTAGAGGGAGTACAGAGAAGGTTCACCAGACTGATTCCTGGGATGTCAGGACTTTCATATGAAGAAAGACTGGATAGACTCGGCTTGTACTCGCTAGAATCTAGAAGTTTGAGGGGGGATCTTATGGAAACTTACAAAATTCCTAAGGGGTTGGACAGGCTAGATGCAGGAAGATTGTTCCCGATGTTGGGGAAGTCCCGAACAAGGAGGTCACAGTTTAAGGATAAGGGGGAAGTCTTTTAGGACTGAGATGAGAAAATTATTTTTTACACAGAGAGTGGTGAACCTGTGGAATACTCTACCACAGAAGGTAGTTGAGGCCAGTTCATTGGCTGGATTTTATGAGGGAGTTAGATGTGGCCCTTGTGGCTAAAGGGATCAGGGGGTATGGAGAGAAGGCAGATATGGGATATTGATTTGGATGATCAGCCATGATCATATTGAATGGCGGTGCAGGCTCGAAGGGCCGAATGGCCTACTCCTGCACCTATTTTCTATGTTTCTATGTTTCTATAGAACATAGAGCAGTACAGCGCAGGTTCTTACAGGTGGCGCTGAGGCGTAGCGGTAGAGGCGCTGCCTTGCAGCCCTTGCAACAACAGAGACTTGGGTTCGATCCTGACTGCGGGTGCTGTCTGTGCGGAGTTTGTACGTTCTCCCCGTGACCTGCGCGGCTTTTTTCCAAGATCTTCATTTCCTTCCCGCACTCCAAAGACGTACCAGGTTGGTGGGTTAATTGGCTTGGTGTAAATGTAAAAATAGTCCCTAAGTAAGTAAGTTTATTGGCCAAGTATTCACATACAAGGAATTTGCCTTGCTGCTCCGCCCACAAGTAACAACATGACATACAGTGTGACTCAGAATGACTCAGAATGACTCAGAAAACACTAAACATTAATAATAATAAAACATTAATGATAAAACACCATTGATCAAGGATGTGAACCAACAAAATACCAGATCAAAGGGAGGCAACAGATTTTTGGCTGTTGAGCAGAGCAACTACTCGTGGATAAAAACTGTTTTTATGTCTGGCTGTGGCAGCTTTGACAGTCCGGAGTCGCCTTCCAGAGGGAAGTGATTCAAAGAGTTTGTGGCCAGGGTGAGTGGGGTCAGAGATGATCTTGCCCGCTCGCTTCCTGGCCCTTGCAGTGTACAGTTGTGTGTGTAGGATAGTGTTAATGGGTGGGGATCATTGGTCAGCATGGTCTCGGTGGGCCAAAGGGCCTGTTTTTTGTGCTGTTTCTCCAAACGAAATCCTTGAGTTGACAAATCCACTGACTTTCTCTGCCCATCCATCTCACCCCCACGCAAGGCTTTTATTGATTTTGCAGATAGTAAAGATGGTTGTGAACGATTGCAGCAGGATCTGGATTGATTGGCCAGGTGGGCAGAGGAATGGTTGATGGAATTTAATACAGAGAAGTGTGCGGTGTTGCATTTTGGGACGTCGAACAAGGGCAGGACCTACACAGTAAATGGTAGGCCTCTGGGTAGTGTTGTAGGGCAGAGGGATCTAGGAGTACAGGTGCGTGGTTCCTTGAAGGTCGAGTCGCAGGTAGGTAAGGTGGTCAAAAAGGCTTTTGGCACTTTGTCCTTCATCAGCCAGAGTATTGAGTATAGAAGTTGGGAGGACATGTCGCAGTTGTATAAGACGTTGGTGAGACCGCATTTAGAATATTGTGTTCAGTTCTGGGCACCATGTTATAAGAAAGATATTGTCAAGCTTGAAAGGGTTCAGAAAAGATTTACTAGGATGTTGCCAGGACTGGATGGTGTGAGCTATAGGGAGAGGTTGAGCAGGCTGGGTCTTTATTCCATGGAGCGCAGGAGGATGAGGGGAGATCTTTTGGAGGTATAGAAAATCATGAGAGGAATAGATCAGGTAGATGCACAGAGTCTCTTGCCCAGAGTAGGGGAATCGAGGACCAGAGGACATAGGTTCAAGGTGAAGGGGAAAAGATTTAATAGGAATCTGAGAGGTAACTTTTTCACTCAGAGGGTGGTGGGTGTATGGAACAAGCTGCCAGAGGAGGTAGTTGATGCTGGGACTATCCCATCGTTTAAGAAACAGTTGGACAGGTACATGGATAGGACAGGTTTGGAGGGTTATGGACCAAGCGCAGGCAAGCGAGACCAGGGTAGATGGGACATTGTTGGCCAGTGTGGACGAATTGGGCCGAAGGGCCTGTTTCCACATTGTATCACTCTGTGTCTCTATGACTCTATTGAGAGACACAAGGAACTGCAGATGCTGGCATCTTGAGCTACATACAAAGTGCTGGAGGAAATCAGAGCTTCAGGTAGCATCTGTGGGGAATACGGATGGATCAATCTGAAGAAGGGGTTTGGCCCAAAAACGTCACCTAAAGGGCCTGTCCCACTTGGCGATGTTTTCGTCGACGGCCGGCGTCATATTAGTGTCGCCAAACGATTTTGAACATCTCAAATCCCAGCGGCGACAAAAAAAAATGTCGCGACACTTGAAGAAACACCGCGCGTCGATACCTCATCACGCCGCGTCACGGTGACCTGATACGTCAGTCAAAGTGGTCCTCCTGGAGTTGTACAGGGCCCTAGTGAGACCACACCTGGAGTATTGTGTGCAGTTTTGGTCTCCAAATTAGAGGAAGGACATTCTTGCTATTGAGGGAGTGCAGCGTAGGTTTACAAGGTTAATTCGCGGGATGGCGGGACTGTCATATGCTGAGAGAATGGTGCGGCTGGGCTTGTACACTCTGGAGTTTATAAGGATGAGAGGGTATCTTCAAAATTCAAGATTCAAGATTCAAGTGAGTTTATTGTCATGTGTCCCAGATAGGACAATGAAATTCTTACTTTGTTTCAGCACAACAGAACATAGTAGGCATGAATACAGAACAGATCAGTGTGTCCATATACCATTATATAAATATATACACACGTGAATAAATAAACTAATAAAGTGCAAATAAACAGATAATGGTCTATTAATGTTCAGAGTTTTGTTTCAGTTGAGTTTAATAGCCTGATGGCTGTGGGGAAGTAGCTATTCCTGAACCTGGACGTTGCAGTCTTCAGGTTCCTGTACCTTCTACCTGAAGGTAGCGGGGAGATGAGTGTGTGGCCAGGATGGTGTGGGTCCTTGATGATGCTGCCAGCCTTTTTGAGGCAGCGACTGCAATAGATCCCCTCGATGGAAGGAAGGTCAGAGCAAATGATGGACTCCCTCTTAAATATAGCCAATGAACTGAGCGCTCAAGTTGCCGAACCAAGCCACGATGCAACCGGTCAGCATGCTCTCTACTGTGCACCTGTAGTAGTTAGAGAGAGTCCTCCTTGACAAACCGACTCTCCCTTATTGAAACATATCAGATTATTAAGGGTTTGGACACGCTAGAGGCAGGAAACATGTTCCCGATGTTGGGGGAGTCCAGAACCAGGGGCCGCAGTTTAAGAATAAAAGGAGTAAGCCATTTAGAACAGAGATGAGGAAACACGAGAGTTGTGGGTCTGTGGAATTCTCTGCCGCAGAAGAGGCAGGTGGAGGCTGGTTCTCTGGATACTTTCAAGAGAGAGCTGGATAGGGCTCTTAAAGATAGCGGAGTCAGGGGATATGGGGAGAAGGCAGGAACGGGGTCTTGATTGTGGATGATCAGCCATGAGCACATTGAATGGCGGTGCTGGCTCGAAGGGCCGAATGGCCTACTCCTGCACCTGTTGTCTATTGTCCAAACCCGGACGTTCTTGGAGTGTGGGAGGAAACCGGAGCACCCGGAGAAACATAAAAACATAGAAACATAGAAAATAGGTGCAGGAGTAGGCCATTCGGCCCTTCGAGCCTGCAACGCCATTCAATATGATCATGGCTGATCATCCAACTCAGTATCCTGTACCTGCCTTCTCTCCATACCCCCTGATCCCTTTAGCCACAAGGGCCACATCTAACTCCCTCTTAAATATAGCCAATGAACTGGCCTCAACTACCTTCTGTGGCAGAGAATTCCAGAGATTCACCACTCTCTGTGTAAAAAATGTTTTTCTCATCTCGGTCCTAAAAGACTTCTCCCTTATCCTTAAACTGTGACCCCTTGTTCTGGACTTCCCCAACATCGGGAACAATCTTCCTGCATCTAGCCTGTCTAAACCCTTAAGAATTTTGTAAGTTTCTATTAGATCCCCCCTCAATCTTCTAAATTCTAGCGAGTACAAGCCGAGTCTATCCAGTTTTTCTTCATATGAAAGTCCTGCCATCCCAGGAATCAGTCTGGTGAACCTTCTCTGTACTCCCTCTATGGCAAATCCACGCAGGTCACGGGTGGAAGATACCAACTCCGCACAGACAAGCATCCATGGTCAGGATCGAACCCGCGGTCACTGGCGCTGAGAGGCAGCAACCTTTAACCGATGATGTCCCAGTGTCAAAAATATCGTTTGCTTTGACGAACACTCACAAAAATCTACACAAGCCACATCAATGGTGTGCGTGACCTGGGTTTCAGACTCAGGAGACAATGAGCCTAATCTAGGATATCAGCGGACACGGAAGATTCGCAAGCCTCCTCCGATCTACCTTCACCAGAAGAATGAGGCCCATTCTTCGTGTGAAAGAACGCACGTGGGAACGAAGGCGCATGCAGTTAACAAAGGCCCGTGAAATGATATATCGACAATGTTCGCCAGTATAAACACATACATTAAACAGAGAGAGAGACAAGAGAGGTTTACCTTGACAAGGCACCGCCGCCTTTCATGTGCCTGCTTTTCTCTGAAGGTCAACCACATGAAGGGAAGGAAACCCGGTGTTCTCCCTTGAGGATATAAAGGCCTTTGACGCCTCCATTTTCTTCCCACAGTGTTGAGAAGCCACATTCATGGGGTGTGGGGTGAGGTAAAGAAGAAATAAAATTCAAGGGTATCCTGTATCTAAGGAGTTGATGGTAATCATCTGATCTGTTGGGTCTTGGCCTGGTACCAAACACCTGCGAGTCAGTGCTGGGTGATTTCCAATTCCCTGATTCATTATTTTGGTCTGATCATCACCTGTTGACCCTCCAGGATGAGAGGATGCGTCGGGGTTACGTCCGCGCCCGGATGCTACTAGAAAGGGACTACGCGCTGTCCAGGGACACCCTGGGAATTTCCAGGACAATTGGGCCCTGAGGGGGGATGAATGTATCCTGGACGTGGATTGTATTATAGTTGTTTAATAGGTTACTTAGTTATTTTGTTTTGTCTTGTACTATGGTGGTGGGTTCTGTTTTGTTTTATTGTGCTGTAAATACTATTTTAATATTTGAATAAATATTTTTGTTTTAAAAAAAAAGATGAGAGAATCATCTTGTCACAGAGTCATAGAATGATACAGTGTGGAAACAGGCCCTTCGGCCCAACTTGCCCAGGCCGACCAACATGTCCCAGCTAACACTAGTCCCACCTGCCTGCGTTTGGCCCATATCCCCCCAAACCTGTCCTATCCATGGACAGCTGTTCCTAAAGGGCCTGTCCCACTTGCATGCGACTGCATGCGTTTGGCGCGACCAAACAGAAGTGTTCGCGTTAAATTTGCGGTAAGTATGCGCTAAGTTCGCGGTAAGTACACGGTAAGTACACGCTAAGTTCGCACGTGACGCAATTTACGTCATATTCACCAATCAGCTGGGCAGGAGGCGGGCCGACTGAATTTGGACGTCGCACGGCGTCGAGCGGTGGCGTCATCACGCAACGGCACGCCGGGCAGTGACGTCATCGCACAACGCCACACGCTAGGCGTGCGCCGTCAAGACGCTGCGTACGCCGTCAAGATGCTGCGTACGCCCTCAATGCGCATACGGGCCGACAGGCCGTTGGCGTGCGGAATTTTCGGACAGGCGGGATTTTCGGAGCCCCGCGTAATGTCGGGACCAGCCCCGTACAACTCCATACGCCTCCGCGCTTCGAAGTGGGACCGGCCCCGCGCGGCCCGTACGCCTCAAGCGACCACGTTTGGTCGCGCCAGACGTTCGCAATCGCATGCAAGTGGGACAGGCCCTTTAAACGTTGCGAGAGTTCCTGCCTCAACTACCTGCTCCGGCGGCTTATTCCACACATCCACCACTCTTTGTGTGAAACAGTGGGAAGGGGTGGGATGGGAAAGCAGCAAGCAGTGACTCGCCAACAGCCAACGCTAACTTAGGCTGTGGACCGAGCATCAAAAATGTGTCTAGAAATCGATTTTCGTGACCCACGTCACGAAACAAAACGAAAAAGCTCCTCGGCCCACAGCCTAACTCTGCTCTACAGGCTTGGAATCTGCAGGAATTGATGGTGAATGAACAGGTGACGAAAATAATTGTCGACAATAAGAACTGCAGATGCTTGTTTGGGGAATAAAAACACACAAAGTGCTGGAGTAACTGAGCAGGCCAGGTAGCATCTCCAGCGGACATGGATAGGTGAGTGTGGGTCTTTGATGATGCTGGTGGGTTACTCCAACATAGAAACATAGAAACATAGAAAATAGGTGCAGGAGGAGGCCATTCGGCCCTTCGAGCCAGCACCACCATTCATTGCGATCATGGCTGATCGTCCCCTATCAATAACCCGTGCCTGTCATCTCCCCATATCCCTTGACTCCACTAGCCCTCTAGAGCTCTATCCAACTCTCTCTTGTGATTTGGCCTCCACTGCCCTCTGTGGCAGGGAATTCCATAAATTCACAACTCTCTGGGTAAAAATGTTTTTTCTCACCTCAGTCTTAAATTACCTCCCCTTGATTCTAAGACTGTGGCCCCTGGTTCTGGACTCGCCCAACATTGGGAAAGTTTTTCCTGCATCTAGCTTGTCCAGTCCTTTTATAATTTTATATGTTTCTATAAGATCGCCCCCCTCATCCTTCTAAACTCCAGTGAATACAAGCCTAGTCTTTTCAATCTTTTTTCATATGACAGTCCCGCCATCCCAGGGATCAATCTCGTGAACCTACGCTGCACTGCCTCAATCACACGGACGTCCTTCCTCAAATTAGGAGACCAAAACTGTATGCAAATCTCCAGTGTTTGTTTTGTGTTTTGTGTTTAATTTGATATTCTAGTTTTAGAGTTTAATTTTAGATACAGAGTGGAAACTGGCCGTTAGGGCCATTGAATCCCTGCCGATTTTACTCAGAGGGTGGTGAATCTGTGGAATTATTTGCCACAGAAGGCTGTGGAGGCCAGGTCAATGGATATTTTTAAGGCAGAGGTAGATAGATTCTTGATTAGTACGGGTGTCAGGGATTATGGGGAGAAGGCAGGAGAATGGGGTTAGGAGGGAGAGATAGATCAGCCATGATTGAATGGCGGAGTAGACTTGATGGGCCAAGTGGCCTAATTCCCCTCCTATTCCGTATGACCGTACAGACAGCACCCGTAGTCAGGATCGAACCCAGGACTCTGGTGCTGTGAGGCAGCAACTCTACAGCTGCGCCATTGTGTATGGGGGAAGGAGCTGATGAGTGGGATTGATGGGAGGACTCTACAACAGAACCAGTACGAGGACAGAGGCCGAGTGGTCACCTTAGAGTGGGCGTCACAGAGGCACAGCGGCCTGTGGTCACAAGCACATCGTACGTTAACCCAATCATCCCCCGGGATTCTTCCTGGGATCATTCTCGTCAACCTCCTCTGGACCCTCTCCAGAGCCAGCACATCCTTCCTCAGATATGGTGCCAGAAACGGCTCACGGTACTCCAAATGCGGTCTGACCAGCGCCTAATAGAGCCTCAGGTATTACATAGAAACATAGAAACATAGAAAATAGGTGCAGGAGTAGGCCATTCGGCCCTTCGAGCCTGCACCGCCATTCAATATGATCATGGCTGATCGTCCAACTCAGTATCCTGTACCTGCCTTCTCTCCATACCCCCTGATCCCTTTAGCCACAAGGGCCACATCTAACTCCCTCTTAAATATAGCCAATGAACTGTGGCCTCAACTACCTTCTGTGGCAGAGAATTCCACAGATTCACCACTCTCTGTGTGAAAAATGTTTTTCTCATCTCGGTCCTAAAAGATTTCCCCCTTATCCTTAAACTGTGACCCCTTGTTCTGGACTTTCCCAACATCGGGAACAATCTTCCTGCATCTAGCCTGTCCAACCCCGTAAGAATTTTGTAAGTTTCTATAAGATCCCCCCTCAATCTTCTAAATTCTAGCGAGTACAAGCCTCAAGATGCAAGACTTCACCGACTATCATGAGGTGTTGAGTTTAGAGGTGGGAGGAATGGTGAATGTTTATGTTCTAAAGTGGTGGGAGCAGAATTAGGCCGTTCGGCCCATCAAGTCTACTCCCCCATTCGATCATGGCTGATCTATCTTTCCCTCTCAACCCCATTCTCCTGCCTTCTCCCCGTAACCCCTGACACCCTTAATATTCAAGAATCTATCTGTCTCCACCTTAACGATATCCGTTGACTTGGGTCCACAGCCCTCCGTGCTAGGAATGAGACTAAGGTAGGACAGGCGGGACCAAAGATTATAGAGCAGAGCAAGATAGACCACTCCTCCGAAATCCAATGGACGGAGGTGTAGTACGTAACAGAACGTCGCGGCCGCCATTTGTTTATGCCAAACGCCACATCTTCGGTAGTGGGGACGGACTCCAGTTGTACAATCTGCTCTTACATCAGGTCGCAGGGAAAAGGAAAGATACGAGAGGCTCCTCTAGTATCTTTGGGGTAATCCGTTCCAAATATTAATGCACTCTATCATCTTTGGTGTAATCAGTGTTGTAGGGAACAGTGTTTTATACAGCATCCATCACTTCACATATTTAGTTAATAATATTGTAAATTGCTGCTCAATAAAATGGCGTCATGTCATACCCATGTCATACTGCGCTGTTTTCGCAGAGTGGCGCATCTTGCTCTGCTCTATAATCTTTGGGCGGGACGGCACGATGGCGCGGCGGTGGAGTTGCTGCCTTACAACGGCAGAGATCCGGGATCGATCCTGGCTATGAATGCTGTCTGTACGGAGTTTGTACGTCCTCCCCGTGAACCGCGTGCATTTTCCCCGAGATTTTCGGTTTACTCCCACAAAGACGTCCACGTTTGTGGGCTAATTGGCTTGGTATAAAATAGAAAATTGTCAAAGTCAAGTCAAAAGAGTTTATTGTCATGTGTCCCTGACAGGACAATGAAATTCTTGCTTTGCTTCAGCACAACAGAACATAGTACGCCGAACACCTCCGCTCAGTCCGCAATAACCTACCTGAACTCCCGGTGGCTCAGCACTTCAACTCCCCCTCCCATTCCCAATCCGACCTCTCTGTCCTGGGTCTCCTCCATTGCCAGAGTGAGCAACAGCGGAAATTGGAGGAACAGCACCTCATATTCCGTCTGGGGACCTTGCGTCCGGATGGCATTAACATTGAATTCTCCCAATTTTGCTAGCCCTTGCTGTCTCCTCCCCTTCCTTAACCCTCTAGCTGTCTCCTCCCACCCTCCCATCCGCCCGCCCTCGGGCTCCTCCTCCTCCTCCCCTTTTCCTTCCTTCTCCCCCCCCCCCACCCCCCATCAGTCTGAAGAAGGGTTTCGGCCCGAAACGTCGCCTATTTCCTTCGCTCCATAGATGCTGTTGCACCCGCTGAGTTTCCCCAGCAATTTTGTGTACCTTCGATATTCCAGCATCTGCAGTTCCTTTTTGAACACAGAACATAGTAGGCATTGACTACAGAACAGATCAGTGTGTCCATATACCATTATATAAATATATACACATATGAATAAATAAACTGATCAAGTGCAAATAACAGATAATGGGCTATTAATGTTCAGAGTTTTGTCCGAGCCAAGTTTAATGGGTGTGGGGAAGTAGCTATTCCTGAACCTGGTCGTTGCAGTCTTCAGGCTCCTGTACCTTCTACCTGAAGGTAGCGGGGAGATGAGTGTGTGTGGGGAACCCGAGTGTATTCGTGTGGGGGGATCGCTGGTCGGTGCGGACTCGGTGGGCCGAATGGCCTGTAGACTATACTAAAGGTCTGAAGGAGGATTTTCATTTGAAACGTCACCATTCCCTTCTCTCCCGATGTGTTGCCTAACCCGCTGAGTTACTCCAGCATTTAGTGTCTATTTCAAGGTTAATAACCTCAGGCAACTTCCGTGGGATGTTGGCACTCTTACCGTATGTAATAACAGCCTGGCTGTTTATCAAAGCCATCCATGTGCGATAGGAAAACTCCGGCATGTGGTCACACGCTTCCCCACCCACCTGCCGCAGGTTTGCCAGTTACACCACCTCCGTTACATTCCTGGAATTCTTCACAGGTGAGCAGGAGGTGGAGGAAGAGGGAGGCGAGGAGAAGGTGGGAAGGAGAATGAGATACCTCATCAACTCGGCAAGGCCTGCAGCATAATCAAGGACAAGTCGCACCCTCTTCTCCCCTCTCCACAAAATGATGGAGTAACTTGATTTGAGTATAGGAGCAGCGAGGTTCTACTGCAGGTACACAAAAATGCTGGAGAAACTCAGCGGGTGCAGCAGCATCTATGGAGCGAAGGAAATAGGCGACGTTTCGAGCCGAAACCCTTCTTCAGACCCGAAACATTGCTTATTTCCTTCGCTCCATAGATGCTGCTGCACCCGCTGAGTTTCTCCAGCATTTTTGTGTACCTTCGATTTTCCAGCATCTGCAGTTCCTTCTTGAACACGAGGTTCTACTGCAGTTGTACAGGGTCTTGGTGAGACCACACCTGGAGTATTGCGTACAGTTTTGGTCTCCTAATCTGAGGAAAGACATTCTTGCCATAGAGGGAGTACAGAGAAGGTTCACCAGACTGATTCCTTGGATGGCAGGACTTTCATATGAAGAAAGACTGGATAGACTCGGCTTGTACTCGCTAGAATTTAGAAGATTGAGGGGGGATCTTATAGAAACTTACAAAATTCTTAAGGGGTTGGACAGGCTAGATGCAGGAAGATTGTTCCCGATGTTGGGGAAGTCCAGAACAAGGGGTCACAGTTTAAGGATAAGGGGGAAGTCTTTTCGGACCGAGATGAGAATTTTTTTTTTCACACAGAGAGTGGTGAATCTCTGGAATTCTCTGCCACAGAAGGTAGTTGAGGCCACAGTTCATTGGCTATATTTAAGAGGGAGTTAGATGTGGCCCTTGTGGCTAAAGGGATCAGGGGGTATGGAGAGAAGGCAGGTACAGGATACTGAGTTGGATGATCAGCCATGATCATATTGAATGGCGGTGCAGGCTCGAAGGGCCGAATGGCCTACTCCTGCACCTATTTTCTATGTTTCTATGTTTCTATGTTTCTAACTCAGCGGGTCAGGTCTGAAGAAAATGAATAGGCGACGTTTCGGGTCGAGAAAGGTTTCGACCTGAAACGTCGCCTATTCCTTTTCTCCAGAGATGCTGCCTGGCCCACTGGGTTACCCCAGCTTTTTGTGCCTATCTTCCTTCCATTGACTCCATCTACAACTCACGCTTCCTCGGCAAGGCCACCTGCATAATCAATCACCATTCTCACGCCGGTCACTCCCTCTTCTCCCTTCGGTCAAAAGGTGTAGGTTTGTGAAAACGCACACCTCCAGATTCAGTCTGAAGAAGTGTTTAAGAAGGAACTGCAGATGCTGGAAGATCGAAGGTAGACAAAAATGCTGGAGAAACTCAGCGGGTGCAGCAGCATCTATGGAGCGAACGAAATAGGCAACGTTTCGGGACGAACCCCTTCTTCAGACTGATGTCTGGGTTTCGGCCCGAAATGTCACCTATTCCGTCGCTCCATAGATGCTGCCTCACCCGCTGAGTTTCTCCAGAGTTTTGCCTACCTCCAGATTCAGGGACAGTTTCTTCCCAGCTGCTATCGGGCATCTGAACCATCCTATCGACAACTAAAGAACAGTCCTGAACTATTAACTACCTCATGGGTGATCCTCGGACTGCCCTTGATCGAACTTTACTGGCTTTACTTTGCACTAAACATTATTCCTTTACCATGTATCAATGCCAGGGGATCCCAACCTTTTTGGTCCCGTTTACCCCGGCATCTTTAATAGCACATAACTATGCTATTTCACTTATTTATGAACCATAGAAACATAGAAAATAGGTGCAGGAGTAGGCCATTCGGCCTTTCGAGCCAGCACCGCCATTCAATGTGATCATGGCTGATCACCCAACTCAGTATCCTGTACCTGCCTTCTCTCCATACCCCCTGATCCCTTTAGCCACAAGGGCCACATCTAACTCCCTCTTAAATATAGCCAATGAACTGGCCTCAACTACCTTCTGTGGCAGAGAATTCCACAGATTCACCACTCTCTGTGTGAAAAATGTTTTCCTCATCTCGGTCCTAAAAGATTTCCCCCTTATCCTTAAACTCTGACCCCTTGCTCTGGACTTCCCCAACATCGGGAACAATCTTCCTGCATCTAGCCTGTCCAACCCCTTAACTACCTGCTGCACCACCGTGCCGGCTTTAATGCTGGGCGCTGCTGGCCTGCCGTGTGTGTGCCGCACTAGGTCACCGCTCCGTCTCCGAAAACTGGGCTTGGCTCTGGGGTGGAGATTTTTTTTTGCGGAATCAGCGATTTTTGTAAAAAGGTCACGGCAATTGCTACTGCCGGGGAAACCAAGCCGGCGGGTCTGAACAGTGATGCGTGCATTCAGATTAAGCGATGACAGCAGCTTTAATTGTCAAGGAGTGAGGTATGCTGGAAGGTGCCTTCAACGTGTTTAAACAAGGGGAAGATGTCTGAACAATCGAGGCAGAGGTGCACAATCCTATCTGGATTACCTCGACTAGTCTGTGTGGGGAGCCCGCTGAACACGTAACAGCTGGATGTCGACATTAACGCTGTCCTGACGGTCATCGGCCGTTATCGGGGAACTGAACAAATCCTATGGCCAACGAGAGAGTTTTCGTCAGTTCACAAGGCCATGAGTGATAGGAGCAGGATTTGGCCATTCGGCCCATCAAGTCTACTCTGCCAGTGTTTTTCACCCAGAGAGTTGTGAGTCTGTGGAATGCTCTGCCACAGGAGGCAGTGGAGGCCAATTCATATAACCATATAACTGAGTTGGATGATCAGCCATGATCATATTGAATGGCGGTGCAGGCTCGAAGGGCCGAATGGCCTACTCCTGCACCTATTTTCTATGTTTCTATGTTTCTATAACAATTACAGCACGGAAACAGGCCATCTCGGCCCTTCTAGTCCATGCCGAACACTTACTCTCACCTAGTCCAATCTACCTGCACTCAGACCATAACCCTCCATTCCTTTCCCGTCCATATACCTATCCAATTTATTTTTAAATGATAAAATCGAACCTGCCTCCACCACTTCCACTGGAAGCTCATTCCACACAGCTACCACTCTCTGAGTAAAGAAGTTCCCCCTCATGTTACCCTTAAACATTTTATTTATTTATTTATTTTTTAGATGTTTTTATTAAGGACAGTGCATATTTATAAACATTTGCATGCAATACGCAAGATTATAGCTATAGGCTAATTTCCATCTGTAGTCCCTCTGGTAGACCAGGTTAACACATCACAACACATGTTTGTCCCTTAATTCTCAAATCATGGCCTCTTGTTTGAATCTTCCCCACTCTCAATGGAAAAAGCTTATCCACGTCAACTCTGTCTATCCCTCTCATAATTTTAAAGACCCCTATCAAGTCCCCCCTTAACCTTCTACGCTCCAAAGAATAAAGACCTATCTTGTTCAACCTTTCTCTGTAACTTAGGTGCTGAAACCCAGGCAACATTCTAGTAAATCTCCTCTGTACTCTCTCTATTTTGTTGACATCTTTCCTATAATTTGGCGACCAAAACTGTACACCATATTCCAGAATTGGCCTCACCAATGCCTTGTACAATTTTAACATTACATCCTAACTTCTATACTCAATGCTCTGATTTATAAAAGCCAGCACACCAAAAGCTTTCTTTACCACCCTATGTACATGAGATTCCACCTCCAGGGAACTATGCACAGTTATTCCTAGATCCCTCTGTTCACCTGCATTCCTCAATTCGCTACCATTTACCATGTACGTCCTATTTTGATTTGTCCTGCCAAGATGTAGCACCTGACACTTATCAGCATTAAACTCCATCTGCCATCTTTCAGCCCACTCTTCCAAATGGCCTAAATCTCTCTGTAGAAAATCTACTTCATTATCCACAACACCACCTATCTTAGTATCATCTGCATACTTACTAATCCAATTTACCACACCATCATCCAGATCATTGACTTGATTTGACTGGACAGCACACAAACAACAAAAAACATTTCACCACATCTCGGTGCGAGTGACAATAACACACCAACGGCAAAAACTTCATAGACCTGTTTCATCCATATTGTCATTTTGCAGCAGCTTAAGAGCACAATTAAGCCGCCGTGGCATTGCTGAGCTAACTATGAACAAAGCCATAGTGTACTTACATAGAAACATTGAAACATAGAAACATAGAAAATAGGTGCAGGAGTAGGCCATTCGGCCCTTCGAGCCTGCACCGCCATTCAATATGATCATGGCTGATCATCCAACTCAGTATCCTGTACCTGCCTTCTCTCCATACACCCTGATACCTATAGCCACAAGGGCCACTTCTAACTCCCTCTTAAATATAGCCGATGAACTGGCCTCAACTACCTTCTGTGGCAGAGAATTCCAGAGATTCACCACTCTCTATGTAAAAAATGATTTTCTCACCTCGGTCCTAAAAGACTTCCCTCTTATCCTTAAACTGTGACCCCTAGTTCTGGACTTCCCCAACATCGGGAATAATCTTCCTGCATCTAGCCTGTCCAACCCCTTAAGAATTTTGTAAGTTTCTATAAGATCCCCCCTCAATCTTCTAAATTCTAGCGAGTACAAGCCGAGTCTATCCAGTCTTTCTTCATATGAAAGTCCTGCCATCCCAGGAATCAGTCTGGTGAACCTTCTCTGTACTCTATGGCAAGAATGTCCTTCCTCAGATTAGGAGACCAAAACTGTACGCAATACTCCAGGTGTGGTCTCACCAAGACCCTGCACAACTGCAGTAGAACCTCCCTGCTCTTATACTCAAATCATTTTGTTATGAATGCTAACATACCATTTGCTTTCTTCACTGCCTGCTGCACCTGCATTCCTACTTTCAATGACTGGTGTACCATGGCACCCAGGTCTCGTTGCATCTCCCCTTTTCCTAATCGGCCACCATTCAGATAATAGTCTACTTTCCTGTTTTTGCCACCAAAGTGGATAACCTCACATTTATCCACATTATACTGCATCTGCCTTGCATTTGCCCACTCACCCAACCTATCCAAGTCACCTTGCAGCCTCCTAGCATCCTCCTCACAGCTAACACAGCCCCCCAGCTTCGTGTCATCCGCAAACTTGGAGATGTTGCATTCAATTCCCTCGTCCAAATCATTAATATATATTGTAAATAGCTGGGGTCCCAGCACTGAGGCTTGCGGTACCCCACTAGTCACTGCCTGCCATTCTGAAAAGGACCCGTTTACTCCTACTCTTTGCTTCCTGTCTGCCAGCCAGTTCTCTATCCACATCAATACTGAACCCCCAATACCGTGTGCTTTAAGTTTGCATACTAATCTCTTATGTGGGACCTTGTCGAAAGCCTTCTGGAAGTCCAGATTTAACACATCCACTGGTTCTCCCTGATCCACTCTACTAGTTACATCCTCGAAAAATTCTATGAGATTCATCAGACATGATTTACCTTTCATAAATCCATGCTGGCTTTGTCCAATGAATTCACCACTTTCCAAATGTGCTGCTATCCCATCTTTAATAACTGACTCTAGCAGTTTCCCCACTACCGATGTTAGACTAACTGGTCTGTAATTCCCCGTTTTGTCTTCCCTCCCTTTTTAAAAAGTGGGGTTACATTAGCTACCCTCCAATCCTCAGGAACTACTCCAGAATCTAAAGAGTTTTGAAAAATTATCACTAATGCATCCACTATTTCTGCAGCCACTTCCTTAAGTACTCTGGGATGCAACTTATCTGGCCCTGGGGATTTATTGCCTTTAATCCATTCAATTTACCTAACACCACTTCCCGACTAACATGGATTTCACTCAGTTCCTCCATCTCATTTAACCCCCGGTCCCTTGCTATTTCCGGCATTTAATTTATGTCTTACTTAGTGAAGACAGAACCAAAGTAGTTATTCAATTGGTCTGCCATGTCCTTGTTCCCCATGATCAATTCGCCTGTTTCTGACTGCAAGGGACCTACATTTGTTTTAACTAATCTGTTCCTCTTCACATATCTATAAAAGCTTTTGCAGTCAGTTTGTATGTTCCCTGCCAGTTTTCTTTCATAATCTATTTTCCCTTTCCTATTTAAGCCTTTAGTCCTCCTCTGCTGGACTCTGAATTTCTCCCAGTCCTCTGGTAGGCTGTTTTTTCTGGCTTATTTGTACGCGAGACCAACCTTTATCCGATGCCAAATACTCAGCGTCAAATTATCTCAAGAGCCGAGAGTAAAGAGAGTTTTATTGTCATGTGTCCCAGATAGAACAATGAAGTTCTTACTTGCTGCAGCACAACAGAATATGTAAACATAGCAAACATTGTCACATGAGGAAAGGTTGAAAAGACTAGGCTTGTATTCACTAGAATTTAGGATGAGAGGGCATCTAATAGAAATGTATAGAATTATAAAAAGGACTGGACAAGCTAGATGCAGGAAAAATGTTCCCAATGTTGGGGGAATTCAGAACCAGGGGGACACCGTCTAAGTATAAAGGGGAGGCCCTTGGGGATCCTATTAAATCTTTCCCCTTTCACTTTACATTTATGTCCTAGAAACATAGAAAATAGGTGCAGGAGGAGGCCATTCGGCCCTTCGAGCCAGCACCGCCATTCATTGTGATCGTCCCCAATCAATAACCCGTGCCTGCCTTCTCCCTATATCCCTTGACTCCACTAGCCCCTTGAGCTCTATCTAACTCTCTCTTAAATCCATTCAGTGACTTGGCCTTCACTGCCCTCTGTGGCAGGGAATTCCATAAATTCACAACTCTCTGGGTGAAAATTTTTTTCTCACCTCTGTCTTAAATGACCTCCCCTTTATTCTAAGACTGTGGCCCCTGGTTCTGGACTCGCCCAACATTGGGAACATTTTTCCTCTGCCTCTTGATTTCCCTTCCCTTCTCTGGGTAAAAGATCGTTTACCCGATCAATTCCTCTCGTGATCTTATGCACCTCTATAAGACAATCTCACAGCCTCCTGCGGCTCCAAGGAATAAAGTCCTAGCCTGCACAAACTCTCCCTATAGCTCAGGCCCCTCGTGTCCTGGCAACTTACAAAATTCTTAAGGGGTTGGACAGGCTAGATGCAGGAAGATTGTTCCCGATGTTGGGGAAGTCCAGAACAAGGGGTCACAGTTTAAGGATAAGGGGGAAGTCTTTTAGGACCGAGATGAGAAAAACATTTTTCACACAGAGAGTGGTGAATCTGTGGAATTCTCTGCCACAGAAGGTAGTTGAGGCCAGTTCATCGGCTATATTTAAGAGGGAGTTAGATGTGGCCCTTGTGACTAAAGGTATCAGGGGGTATGCAGGTACAGGATACTGAGTTGGATGATCAGCCTTGATCATATTGAATGGCGGTGCAGGCTCGAAGGGCCGAATGGCCTACTCCTGCACCTAATTTCTATGTTTCTATGTTTCTATGTTGCAGGCAAGTTGGGCCGAAGGGCCTATTTCCACGCTGTATCAATCTATGGCTCTCTGACTATAACTTGGACAGGTAGATAGGAAAGGTATAAGGGCCTGTCCCACTTGGGCCACATTTTCAGCAACAGCCTGAAAAGAGTTTGGCGCGGTGTGCTCGGGGCGTGGTGACGCATATAGTGACGCGGAACGTTTCCCTGCCGTCCCTGGATTTTGGAATGTTCAAAATCTTCAGGCGACATCTGAGTGTCTTATCATGTCGTGCTTCCTGTCACACGTGAACGTACGCTGCCCTGCGGGTGATGCCCGGTGACGCTGGTATATAAAGCGCCGACTTTCAAAATGTTTAGATTATTTGACTGAAGATAGCCAGGGGCAAAGTGCCCATAAAGAATGAAAAGCACAAAAGTACATCAATGTATGAGGATAGACAAAAATGCTGGGGTGAGGCAGCATCTATGGAGCGAAGGAAAGAGGCGACGTTTCGGCCCAAAATTTCTTTGCGTTTTTTTGATCCAGCATTTTTGTCTACCTTTGATTTTCCAGCATTTGCAGTTCCTTCTTAAATGTATGAGGAGGACTGGCTGAACCTTGTTGCCTTCCACCACAGTGAAGAATGTTGTGGCGGATGTTTGTGTTCAATTTTATTGTGTATTGTGTGTTATTTTTTTAAGTGTATCGCTGCTGGCAAATTCATTTCACTGCACCTTTGACTTTGACTTTGACTTTGTACACAGTACATTATTAAGGACATCTGAAATGATGTTCTTTCTGATGCGGTGAAAAAATAAAGATCTTTTTGTCTTGTTGACGTTAAGTGAACAATTTATTTCTTAAAAAGGTATTGGGCCTTAGATTTATTGTAGATTAGTTAATTTCCGATGTGATTATTATACTTCCGTGTAACCTTCTTTTCCAAGCTGCCGAGGAGTGTTCACCCGACGCGTCTTCCATCTTCCCGGCAAAGAGGGCCCGAAAACATCGGACTGGCTGCGGAGGCCACAAATAGGCCCCAACCTCGGGTGTTTCACAGAGGAAGAGGAATGACCTTTCTGATGCCTTTCCCCACAGTGGAAAATTTGGATTCTGCTGTGGGGGGACGTTCATGTTGAATTCTATAATGTGTTGTGTTATTTTTCTGATTTTTTAATTTTTCTATGCATATACGGAAACTTTATTATTTATTTTATGTAAATCACTTTGGTCTCAACGCGAGCTGATTTAAACGTGCAAAAGAAATAAAACTTTTCTTTACTTCTTGCGTGGTGAAGGCGGGTGGCGTGGAGTGTCGTAGTTTGACGTGAAGGTGAAGCGCAGTGTCGTAGCCTGTCGTAGATTGACGTGCACCCCGACGGGTTTTAGGGCGTCAATCACCGACGCTCGCAAGTCGCCGAAAAAGTCGCAAAGTGGGACAGGCCCTTCACAGAGATAGAAACATAGAAACATAGAAAATAGGTGCAGGAGTAGGCCATTCGGCCCTTCGAGCCTGCACCGCCATTCAATATGATCATGGCTGATCATCCAACTCAGTATCCTGTACCTGCCTTCTCTCCATACCCCCTGATCCCTTTAGCCACAAGGGCCACATCTAACTCCCTCTTAAATATAGCCAACGAACTGGCCTCAACTACCTTCTGTGGCAGAGAATTCCAGAGATTCACCACACTCTGTGTGAAAAATGTTTTCCTCATCTCGGTCCTAAAAGATTCCCCCCTTATCCTTAAACTGTGACCCCTTGTTCTGGACTTCCCCAACATCGGAAACAATCTTTCTGCATCTAGCCTGTCCAACCCCTTAAGAATTTTATAAGTTTCTATAAGATCCCCCCTCAATCTTCTAAATTCTAGCGAGTACAAACCGAGTCTATCCAGTCTTTCTTCATATGAAAGTCCTGACATCCCAGGAATCAGTCTGGTGAACTTTCTCTGTACTCCCTCTATGGCAAGAATGTCTTTCCTCAGATTAGGAGACCAAAACTGTACGCAATACTCCAGGTCTCACCAAGACCCTGTACAACTGCAGTAGAACCTCCCTGCTCCTATACTCAAATGGACCATATGGACCATATGGACTATACTCATATGGACCAAATGCGGGCAAATGGGACGATAGACAACGGTCCTGTCGTGGGTGGACAAGGGCCTGTTTTCAACGCAGCCCTGACCCTATATGTGCATCAGACCTTTACTGTCCCTGTTTCTGAGGGTATTTACTACAGGAATCTGAATAAATTACCCATTCCTTAATCCTAACGTGCCTCATCATGAGCATAGATAATGTTTATTTTACTTGATAAAAGGCAGCTCGTCTATTAAGCGAACATATCTCTTCCTCTCACACAACAAGGTGAAGCACGTAATCCAACAAGCTGCACGAGACTCTTGCCCAAGGCATCAGCAGAAGTAGTTATAAGTGCTGCTAGAAATTTGCTGTTACAGGCAATAATGTTTTTTTCAAAAGTATTTCGCAAGTCTGTCGCTGGCCAATCGACGTTAGCTCAACAGCAGACTGATCCTCAGGGAGTTTCCAAAGATGTGGGATTATCCGAATTCAACATCGATACATCTATTTAACTTGCAAAAAGACAAATTCAACCCTACTTCAAACTAAAGCCTCGATCAATCTCTTTAAGCTGATAGGGGCGCAGAGAAGATTTACGAGGATGTTCGAAACATAGAAACATAGACAATAGGTGCAGGAGTAGGCCATTCGGCCCTTCGAGCCTGCACCGCCATTCAATATGATCATGGCTGATCATCCAACTCAGTATCCTGTACCTGCCTTCTCTCTATACCCCCTGATCCCTTTAGCCACAAGGGCCACATCTAACTCCCTCTTAAATATAGCCAATGAACTGGCCTCAACTACCTTCTGTGGCAGAGAATTCCACAGATTCATCACTCTCTGTGTGAAAAATGTTTTTCTCATCTCGGTCCTAAAAGACTTCCCTCTTATCCTTAAACTGGCCAACATGTCTCAACCACATCAATCCCATTGCCCACGTTTGACCCATATTTAGTCACGTGTACTGAGGTACAGTGAAAAGCTTTTAGTTGAGTACCAAACAGGAGCCACAGTCTTAGACTACAGGGGAGGTCATTTAAGACTGAGGTGAGAAAAAAACATTTTTCACCCAGAGAGTTGTGAATTTGTGGAATTCCCTGCCACAGGGGGCAGTGGAGGCCAAGTCACTGGATGGATTTAAGAGAGAGTTAGATAGAGCTCTAGGGGCTAGTGGAGTCAAGGGATATGGGGAGAAGGCAGGCACGGGTTATTGATAGGGAACGATCAGCCAATGAATGGCGGTGCTGGCTCGAAGAGCCGAATGGCCTCCTCCTGCACCTATTTTCTATGTTTCCATGTTTCAACCAGCCAGCGGAAAGATAATCCATAATTACAATCGAGCCGTCCATAGTGTACAGATACAAGATAAAGGGAATAATGTTTAGCGTTAGGTAAAATCCAGTAAAGTCGGATTGAAGACCATCTGAGGGTCGTCAATGAGGTCGATAGTAGCTCAGGACCACTCTCTAGTTGTTGGTAGGACGGTTCAGTTGCCAGATAACAGCTGGGAAGAAACAGTCTCTGAATCTAGAGGTGTGCATTTACACACATAGAAACATAGAAACATAGAAAATAGGTGCAGGAGTAGGCCATTCGGCCCTTCGAGCCTGCACCGCCATTCAATATGATCATGGCTGATCATCCAACTCAGTATCCCATACCTGCCTTCTCTCCATACCCCCTGATCCCTTTAGCCACAAGGGCCACATCTAACTCCCTCTTAAATATAGCCAATGAACTGTGGCCTCAACTACCTTCTGTGGTAGAGAATTCCACAGATTCACCACTCTCTGTGTGAAAATGTCATGGGGTATATGTTCTGGGGTGAGTAACTCATCCCCTGTTTTCACAAAGCCATTCTATCACTCACGGGATGGCATGGTGGCACGGCAGGAGATCCTGATTGCGGATGCTGTCTGTGCGGAGTTTGCACGTTCTCCCCGTGACGAAGGAACGGAAGGAACAAAGGGGGACCCGGTGTGGGGGGGGGGACCGCCGTGAGGGAGGAGGAAAGGTAAGAGATCAAAGGGGGACCCTGGTGTGGGATACTATGTAACCTTGTACGCGTCCTTTATGTGGTGACTATGTGCATACCTCGTGTGGGTGAGCAAAGACTCTCAGTGTGACAATATCATTTATTGAAACATATAAGATTATTAAGGGTTTGGACACGCTGGAGGCAGGAAACATGTTCCCGATGTTGGGGGAGTCCAGAACCAGGGACCACACAGTTTAAGAATAAGGGGTAAGCCATTTAGAACGGAGAAGAGGAAACACTTCTTCACACAGAGAGTTGTGAGTCTGTGGAATTCTCTGCCTCAGAGGGCGGTGGAGGCCGGTTCTCTGGATACTTTCAAGAGAGAGCTAGATAGGGCTCTTAAAGTTAGCGGAGTCAGGGGATATGGGGAGAAGGCAGGAACGGGGTACTGATTGGGGATGATCAGCCATGATCACATTGAATGGCGGTGCTGGCTCGAAGGGCCGAATGGCCTACTCCTGCTTCTATGTTTCTATGTTTCTATCTCCTGTACTTCCCAAAAGCCTTTCTATCATTTGCAAGGCATGAGTCATTGAATGCTTCTCAATTTCATGAATGTACAGCACTCTAACAAAGCACAAGATGAAAACCATCTGGAATCTGCTCGTAAGTCTCCGGAGTGAATAGAGAACTCACGCGCTCCTAACTCAAGTTGACACTGGGCTGTTTCACTATACACTTGAGATATGGCCATGATTTCCATCTCCAGTCAAAGATAAATGCGTGTAAACTCCAGTGCACAAAATCACGAGAGGAATAGATCGGGTGGACGTACAGTCCCTTGCGCAGAATAGTAGGGGCATCGAGAACCTGAGGACATAGGTGGAAGGTGAAGGGGGAAAGATTTAATAGAAATCTGAGGTTAGACAAAAATGCTGGAGAAACTCAGCGGGTGAGGCAACATCTATGGAGCGAAGGAATAGGTGACGTTTCGGGTCGAGACGGCACCAACAGGCCCTAGTATGATCCTGACCTCGGGTGCTGCCTGTGTGGAGTTTGCACGTTCTTCACCGTGACCGTGTGGGTTTTCCTCTGGGTACAGCAGATGCCTCCCACATTAAGTCCAGTGTGTTTTAGTTTGGAGATGCTGCGCGGAAACATGCCCTAGTGTCCCCAATGTTGGGCGAGTCCAGAACCAGGGGCCACAGTCTTAGAATAAAGGGGAGGTCATTTAAGACTGAGGTGAGAAAAAACCTTTTCACCCAGAGAGTTGTGAATTTATGGAATTCCCTGTCACAGAGGGCAGTGGAGGCCAAATCACTGGATGGATTTAAAAGAGAGTTAGATAGAGCTCTAGGGGCTGGTGGAGTCAAGGGATATGGGGAGAAGGCAGGCACGGGTTATTGATAGGGGACGATCAGCCATGATCACAATGAATGGCGGTGCTGGCTCGAAGGGCTGAATGGCCTCCTCCTGCACCTATTTTCTATGTAACAGAACATAGTAGGCATGAATACAGAACATATCAGTGTGTCCATACACCATTATATAAATATATACACACATCAATAAATAAGCAGATAATGTGCAAATAAACAGATAATGGTCTATTAATGTTCAGAGATTTGTTTCAGTTGAGTTTAATGGCCTGTTGGCTGTGGGGAAGAGCTATTTCTGAACCTGGGCGTTGCAGCTTTCAGGCACGTAGTCCAGATGTACGTAGTCCAAAGTTTGTTCGTTCTCCCCGTGACCTGCGAGGGTTTTCTCCGCAATGTTTGGTTTCCTCCCACACTCCAAAGACGTACAGGCTTGGCCCAAATGTAAGTTGCCCCCAGCATGTGTAGGGTGGTGTGAGTGTGCGGGGATCGCTGGGAGGACTGGGTGGGCCGAATGGCCTGTTTCCGTGCTGTATCTCTAAACTAAAACTAAGCTAAACTATACTAAGCTGAGCTAAACGTAAAGACTTTGTCCATGCCGTCCAGCCTAACATCGCCACCTGCAGTCGCAACATTTGCTGTCATTTTCTTTTCTATTCCCTTCCCGTTTTACGCCCGATTTGATTTCCACCGACATTCAAGGGTACATCACGGAAGCAATTCTGCATTCGGAGAGGTGCTATCTTTCAGCAAAACATATAGAAACATAGAAACATAGAAATTAGGTGCAGGAGTAGGCCATTCGGCCCTTCGAGCCTGCACCGCCATTCAATATGATCATGGCTGATCATCCAACTCAGTATCCCGTACCTGCCTTCTCTCCATACCCTCTGATCCCCTTAGCCACAAGGGCCACATCTAACTCCCTCTTAAATATAGCCAATGAACTGGCCTCGACTACCCTCTGTGGCAGGGAGTTCCAGAGATTCACCACTCTCTGTGTGAAAAAAGTTCTTCTCATCTCGGTTTTAAAGGATTTCCCCCTTATCCTAAAGCATTCACGTTTGGTGTGGGGAGGAGCTGCAGATGCTGGTTCGCCGAACACCTCCGCTCGGTCCGCGATAACCAACCTGACCTCCCGGTGGCTCAGCACTTCAACTCCCCCTCCCATTCCATATCCAACCTCTCTGTCCTGGGTCTCCTCCATGGCCACAGCGAGCAACACTGGAAATTGGAGGAACAGCACCTCATATTCTGCTTGGGGAGTCTGCATGAACATTGAATTCTCCCAATTTTGTTAGTCCTTGCTGTCTCCTCCTCTTCCTCAGCCCTCGGGCTGTCTCCTCCCATCCCCCAGCCTTCGGGCTCCTCCTCCTCCTTTTCCCTTTCTTCTCCCCACCCTCCATCAGTCTGAAGAAGGGTTTCGGCCCGAAACGTTGCCTATTTCCTTCACTCCATAGATGCTGCTGCACCCGCTGAGTTTCTCCAGCATCTTTGTCTACCTTCGATTTTCCAGCATCTGTAGTTCCTTCTTAAAGAATCTTTCTCTCAACGTCGGCAAGACAAAGGAGATAGTGATCGACTTCAGGAAGTGCAGCGCTTGTTTGCATTAATGGTGTGTGGAAGTAGAGGAGTCAATATCACCAATAACGTCTCCTGGACCTGAAGCAACGACCACCAAGGCACCTCCGACGCCTCTGCTTCCTTGGAAGGTGTAGGAAGTTCAGCGTGTCCCCAATCAACTCTCACCAACTTCTACAGATGCGCCGTAGAAAGCATTTTTATCAGGGAAGCACCACAAGCTTGGTTTGGGAACCGTTCCATCAGGCAAGAGGTCCAGAAGTGTGAAAACGCACACCTCCAGATTCAGGGACGGTTTCGGGCTCTTACAGATAGCGGAGTCAGGGGAGAAGGCAGGAACGGGGTACTGATTGTGGATGATCAGCTGTGATCACATTGAATGGCTCGATGGGCCAAATGGCCTACTCCTGCACCTATTGTCTATTGCTTCTTCCCAGCTGTTATAAGGCGAATACACAATACAATTTATTTGTTGTCATTTGAACCTCATTGAGGTTCAAACAAAATGTGGTTTCTGCAGTCATACACACAAGTAGAAGAACCAAGACACAACACAATTTACACAAACATCCATCACAGTGAATCTCCTCCTCGCTGTGATGGAAGGCAAAGACTTATCTCTCCCCTGCTCTCCCCATTCTCCTCCCGATGTCAGAGTCAAAGCCCCCGGCGGGCGATGGTAAATAAGAGAATAGTAGAATAAGAGAAGAGCTTCTAAGACCATCGGTTGCAGCAGACTTCCCTCAGTGACATCACTTTACTCAACAAGACTCACCAGAAAGGCCAAAAAAATCATAGCAGACCACTTTCACCCGGCACATTACCTCTTTAATCTCCTCCCATCAGGAAGGAGATATAGAAGCATTAAAAGTAAAACATCTCGCTTCAGAGACAGCACCTTCCTCCAAGCCATCAGATATTTGAATTTGCACTAATCACTCTGCACTTTATTTTGCACTTGCACTTACGCTTAACATGACGCTGCTGGGTACTGTCCTTCCTGTATATATTGTCCTTCGTACGGCATTGTCTGTATTATTTATTGTGGTGTATGTGGTGGTTGTATTGTACTGTATTGTATCTGTCTGAGAGCGAACCAAGACACATTCCTATCAACTTGTTGACATGGCAATAAACTTCTTGAATCAATGAATCTTGAAGTCCCGCGGACATTAAAGCCGCGCCGGGCGATGTAAGGCCGCGCTCCGGGTCTTGGTGGGGGGCGCTAGCAAGTCCCGTGGCCATTTAAAGCCGCGCCGGGCGATGATGTAAGGCCCCACTCCAGGTCATCCTCAACCCCGCAACTCGGGCGGGAGAAGTCGCCGTTGCGGAAGCCCCGAAAAGCGGTCTCCCAGCAGGGACCCGCGGGCTCCCGGTGTTACCGTCCACCGGGCCGGCGGCCGGAGCCTCCGAATCTCCGGGGGTCGGGTCGCAGCAGCGCGCCACCACCGCTCCTCCCGCTCCGAACTCGGCCAGCTCCGCGATGGTAAGTAGGTCCGCAGGCTCTGCGACTGGAGGCCGCTGGAGGCCGCTGGAGGCCGCTCCACGGTGCTAGGCCCCAACGACAATGGAGACCCGACAGGGAAAAGGTCGGGTTCTCCGTACAGGGAAGAGATTTTAAAAGTTCCCCCCCCCGCCCCCCCACACACATACCCAGTTAAAAAAAACACTATAAACTACACTCAAACGATACCAAAAA
Source organism: Amblyraja radiata (assembly GCF_010909765.2). Lineage (NCBI taxonomy): Eukaryota > Metazoa > Chordata > Chondrichthyes > Rajiformes > Rajidae > Amblyraja > Amblyraja radiata. The sequence goes on along the minus strand of NC_045962.1, from coordinate 85,296,672 downwards.
AAAAATACAGACGGACTGCAGAGGCCGCTGCGACGTGAGTCACGTCGCCCACCCATGTTTACAAATGAATTGTCCTCTCGCCAGCTAGAGAGATGTCATGACCTCCCATCTAACACTTTGGAGACCTTTGAACCTTTGAACTCCGTTTCATCGGACTTTATTGGATTTTATCTTGCAGTGAATAATATACCCTTTACCCTGCATTTGTACACTGTGGGCGGCTTCATTGTGATCATAGAAACATAGAAACATAGACAATAGGTGCAGGAGTAGGCCATTCGGCCCTTCGAGCCTGCACCGCCATTCAATATGATCATGGCTGATCATCCAACTCGGTATCCTGTACCTGCCTTCTCTCCATACCCCCCTGATCCCTTTAGCCACAAGGGCCACATCTAACTCCCTCTTAAATATAGCCTATGTACTGGCCTCAACTACCTTCTGTGGCAGAGAATTCCACAGATTCACCACTCTCTGTGTGAAAAATGTTTTCCTCATCTCGGTCCTAAAAGATTTCCCCCTTATCCTTAAACTGCGACCCCTTGTTCTGGACTTCCCCAACATCGGGAACAATCTTCCTGCATCTAGCCTGTCCAACCCCTTAAGAATGTATAGTCTTATCGTTGGCTGGGTAGCTCACAACCAAGAAAAGCATTTCATTGTACCTCAGTACACGTGACAACAGTAATCAACTAATTTAAGATGCACACAGTCCCTTGCCCAGAGTAGGTGAATCGAGGACCAGAGGACATACGTTTAAGGTGAAGGGGAAAAGATTTAATAGGAATCCGAGGAGTAACTTTTTCACACAGAGGGTGATGGGTGTATGGAACAAGCTGCCAGAGGAGGTAGTTGAGGCTGGGACTATCCCATCTTTTAAGAAACAGTTGGACAGGTACATGGATAGGACAGGTTTGGAGGGATATGGACCAAGCGCAGGCAAGTGAGACCAAAGTAGCTGGGACAAAAATAGGAAAAAATAGGATCGGAAACCATTTTCAACCATTAGGGAGACTGACAAAAACCTCCGGGAACCGCACGGAAACCTTGGGTGGGGCGCAAAGTCTCCAGAGGTTTCCGTTCAGGTTTCCTAAGTGGGACAGGGGCATTAGTAATACTAAATGCCATGCTGTGCTAAGGCAACGGGTGTCCATTTGAACTGCATTTGTTCAAGGTCTGGCATCAATCATTGAAAGGCATTACTCACTGAAAATGATTTGTTAGATCACTGTAACATTTTCCATTAAGATCTGACTAATCTTCAACATGTCCCTTCTGGCACTCAGGGCAAACCCACGAGTCACTCACGAGTCACTACGGTAGACTCACGGGCCACTACGGTATTACAACGAGTTTAAAAGTATCAAATTTTTCCTTCAAGAGTATATTTGACTCATGGAAATCTTTCAACGTGTTGAGAATTTTTCACGAGTTAAAACGTTTCCTGAGTACCTGCCGTTAGCGTTACGAGTTGCTAAGTTACGTCCACGAGTTCAAACGTTCCCGCTACGTTAATTCCACGTGATTACCACGAGTTTGATTTGTTTTTAACTCGGGATCACTCGTGGGTGGACTCGCGCCATGAGACAGGGGGTTTAGCTTGCTCAGTTTTCCACAGATTCACCACTCTCTGGCTAAAGAAATTCCTCTTCATCTCCATACTAAAGGTGCATCCTTTTGTTCCGAGGCTGTGCCCTCTGGTCCTAGACTCTCCCACTAAAGTCAAAGTCAGCTTTTAAATCTGTTGCCTGTACGGGGACCTGACCTTTTCCCTGTCGGCCCCCAATTAGGAATCGACCCGAGGCTCCAGTCGCAGAGCCTGCGTACTCACCATCGCAGAGCTGGCCGGCTTCGGAGCGTGGAGAGCTGTGGTGGCGCGCATGGCTGCGGCCCGACTTCGGAGCTCGGAGGCTCCGGCCGCAGGCTCGGTGGACGGTAACATCGGGAGCTCGCTGGTCCCTGGTGGGAGACCGCTTTTCGGAGCTCCCGCAACGGCAACTTCTCCCCCCCGAATCGTGGGGTTAAAAACGACCCGGAGCGGGGCCTTACATCGCCCGGCGCGGCTTTAACGGCCGCGGGACTTGCCATCGCCCGCCGTGGGCTTTAACATCGGGAGAATAATAAAGAACAGGGGAGAGACAAGACTTTTCCTTCCATCACAGTGAGGAGGTGTTTGGAGATTCACTGTGATGGATGTTTGTGTAAATTGTGCTAATTGTGTGTCTTGGTTTTTTCTTGTTCGTATGAATGCAGAAACGAAATTTCGTTTGAACTTAGGTTCAAATGACAATAAACGGCATTCTGATTCTAATTCTTCTGAAGTCTCGTCGGGATGATCCAAACTCCGACCTCGGGACGTAGCGCTCCTCTCTGGCGACCCCGGCGAGGGTTCGCCCGCACCACGATGGAAAAGTCCACGCTGCGCCCACTGCTGAAGCTCCGGGCCAGACTCTGGGAAAGGCCGCTCCAATCCAAGCTGTTAGGCCACGATGGAGGCGACACGGAAAAGGTTGCCTCTCCATCGAGGAGGCGAATGAAAAGCGGTTTTCCCCTTTACCCCCCCCCCCCCCCAACCCCCCCCCCCCCTCCCACCACCCCCTACACAAGACACACCGAGAGACACCTAAACTAACATTTGGACAAAAAAAACAAAAAAAACAAAAAAAAGTCGAAATAACAAACACGCTGCTGGCAGGGCAGCCAACGCGCAGCGCCCCCAACCTAGCAAAAGAAGGTCACTTTTCCACACCCAGGGAGGAGGGTGTATGGAACGAGTTGCATGAGGAGGTAGTTGAGGCAGGGACCATTATAACGTTTCAGAAACAGTTAGACAGGTACATGGATACTGGGACGACAGATGTCACAATGGGCTAAGTGTTCGGCTGGCAACCGGAAGGTAGCCGGCTCGAATCCCGCTTGGAGTGCATACTGTCGTTGTGTCCTTGGGCAAGACACTTCACCCACCTTTGCCTGTGTGTGAATGTGTGTGAATGTGTGTGAGTGATTGGTGGTGGTCGGAGGGGCCGTAGGCGCAGATTGGCAGCCACGCTTCCGTCAGTCTGCCCCAGGGCAGCTGTGGCTACAGAAGTAGCTTACCACCACCGAGTGTGACTGAGGAGTGAATGAATAATGCGATGTAAAGCGCCTTGAGTATTAGAAAGGCGCTATATAAATCCCATCCATTATTATTATTATTATGGATAGGGCAGGTTTGGAGGGCTATGGCCCAAACGCATAGGTGGGACTAGTGTAGAAGGGGCGTGTTGGCTGGTGTGGGCAAGTTGGGCCGAAGGGCCTGTTTCCACCCTGTATCACTCAATGACTATGATATGGGCTATGTGTAAGCAGGTGGGACTCGTGTCAGATGGGACATGCGAGTCAGCATGGGCAAGTTGGGCCGAAGGGCCTGTTTATGACTGTGTTTAAACTCTGGCACAAAGCAGATGGCCTCTCCTGATGCATGAGAATCAATGCAGGATGAGTCGTGCGTTTAGCTTGGAGGAGATGAGTGCAAGTTTAGATGACAGGTTTTTAATAATAGTTGTCCCCGCTCTCTGGCTAATAATTCGAGATCTTGGGTAATGGCATCCACCTGCAGCTGGAGACGTTAATTATGCTGCTCAAACATGTAGAGACAGCTTAGGCTTTGTTCCAGCCATGGTTGCTCCTGTCAGCCCCCCCCCCCCCACCCCCCCTCCTCTCCACAGAACACCGCGGGTTTGGTGATTGGGATGGGGTGGGAGGCAGAGTGGAGATCCCTGATCTCCTCCCGCCTCTCCAGAGCCCCGCATGGTCCACTGGGCAGCACAGATGGACCTCTGAGCTGGTACCTCTAACACCAGAGGCATAGTCTTAAGGGCCTGTCCCACTTTCACGACCTAATTCACGACCTCTGCCAAGGTTGCCCTTGACTTGAGGAGGAATCTGTGGAATTCATTGCCGCAGAAGGCTGTGGAGGTCAAGTCAGTGGATAATTTTAAGACGGAGATTGACAGATTCTTGATTAGTACAGGTGTCAGGGGTTATGGGGAGAAGGCAGGAGAATGGGATTGTGGAGGGAGAGATAGATCAGCCATGATTGAATGGCGGAGTAGACTTGATGGGCCGAATTGCTTCACGCTGGCGACTCGCCGGTAGCCTCATGTTTAAGGTCCGTCACGTTTTGGTCCGTCAGTGTGCAGCTATTCAGGCCAACACAAGACGGCACGAGAAGTCACAAGACCCCATACACTTCCTGTCAAAGACCTCCCACACTGCCGTACCAAGACATGGCGGTGACAGGCTGCGCGCAACACCAACGTGGGCGTGAAGGCGCCCCTGGATGTACGAAAACCCACGCACAAGTCACGGGGAGAGCGTACAAACTCCACACAGACAGCACCCGTGATCAGGATCGAACCCGAGTCCCTGGCGCTGTGAGGCCGCAACTCCAACTCCGCGCCACAGTGCCGCCTTAACCAGGAAGCGTGCGGCAAGAAAGAGTTGCCCCGTGAATCAAAAAGTGCCACAAGGCTGCTGCTTAAATGCTATTAATGTGGGCTGAATTCTTCCACAAAATCCATCAGGTTATAATGCCAACGTCTAAGATGCTGTCAGGGATGACTAGTTGCCCCGAGCACTCTGGATTTTATGATTTAGTGTTGCTGGCTACAAGAAGTCTGGCTGTCAGAAGAGAATCTCAAGAGATCTGAATATGACAGCTGAGTTATTATTGAATTATTGGCTCCTGATCCTTGTTGCATGTCAGGCACACAAAAAAAACTGGAGGAACTCAGCGGGTCAGGCAGCAGCATCTCTGGAGAAGAGGAATAGGTGACGTTTCAGGTCGAGACCCTTCTTCAGACAGAGAGTCTCGGGAAAGGGAAAGGAGAGATATCAGAACAAATGCAACTCTCCCAGTAATTAATTCCACAGATTCACCGCCTTCCGACTAAAGAAATCCCACCTGTTCTTTCCAACAGAACGTCCTTTTTAGAAGGATGAGGGGATATCAGTATAGGAGTAAAGAGGTTCTTCTGCAGTTGTATAGGGCTCTGGTGAGACCACATCTGGTGTATTGTGTACAGTTTTGGTCTCCTAATTTGAGGAAGGACATCCTTGTGATTGAGGCAGTGCAGCGTAGGTTCACGAGATTGATCCCTGGGATGGCGGGACTGTCATATGAGGAAAGATTGAAAAGACTAGGCTTGTATTCACTGGAGTTTAGAAGGATGAGGGGGTATCTTATAGAAACATATAAAATTATAAAAGGACTGGGCAAGCTAGATGCTGGAAAAATGTTCCCAGTGTTGGGCGAGTCCAGAACCAGGGGCCACAGACTTAGAATAAAGGGGAGGTCATTTAAGACTGAGGTGTGAAAATACTTTTTCACCCAGAGAGTTGTGAATTTATGGAATTCCCTGCCACAGAGGGCAGTGGAGGCCAAGTCACTGGATGGATTTAAGAGAGAGTTAGATAGAGCTCTAGGGGCTAGTGGAGTCAAGGGATATGGGGAGAAGGCAGGCACGGGTTATTGATAGGGGATGATCAGTGATGATCACAATGAATGGCGTTGCTGGCTCGAAGGGCCGAATGGCCTCCTCCAGCACCTATTTTCTATGTTTCTATCACCAGTGGCAAGACACCACCTTAGTCTTGCCACCAGAAAGAATGAAGTGCAGAAATGATCCTGTCAAGACGTTATGAGTAGACGTCAGTAAGATAAGGCCTGAGTCAGTCAAACACACCTGTGAGCTTTTCGCAGTGGAGTTGCCCTTGGCTGCATGACCCAGTTACAGACTTCAACAAGCACTTCCATTTAGTGGTTTGAGTGACTCAGGCACATACACAGAGAGTGCTCCCAGGGGTAACACTGAGATTTTAGTTTAGTTTAGATTAGTTTAGAGATACAGCGCGGAAACAGGCCCTTCGGCCCACCGAGACTGCACGGACCGGCGATCCCCGCACATTAACACTATCCTACGCACACAGGGGGACAATTTACACACACACACCAAGCCAAATAACCTACAAACCTGCACGTCTTTGGAGTGTGGGAGGAAACCGAAGATCTCGGAGAGAACCCGCGCGGTCACGGGGAGAGCGTACAAACTCTGTACGGTCAGCACCCGTAGTCGGGATCGAACCCGGGTCTCCGGCGCTGCAAGCGCTGGTAAAGGGCCTGTCCCACGAGCATGCGACCTGCATGCGGCAAGCGCGACCGAACCGGAAGCGGGGACCGCGCGGAGGTCGAGTGAGTGACGTGAAGTTCGAGGGAAGTCCGCGGGTAGTTCGCTGGTGACGTACGGCGTCAAGATGCTGCGTACTGCGTCGAGACGCTGCGCACGCCCGTCGAGGCGGTGCATAGGGTGTCGAGGCGTCTGTGGGCCGGCAGGCCGTTGCCGCGAGGAATTTTTGAACACGGTCAGTTTTACGGAGTCCCGAGCGATGTCGGGACCAGCTCCGCACAACTCCATACGGCTCCGGCGATCGAAGTGGGACCGGCCCCGCGAGGCCGTACGGCTCAAGCGACCACGTTAGGTCGCGCTTGCCGCATGGAGTCGCATGCTGGTGGGACAGGCCCTTAAGGCAGCAACTCTACCGCTGCTCCACTGTGGCTGCCCAAATGAACCAAAGATAGACACAAAAAGCTGGAGTAACTCAGCGAGTCAGACAGGATCTCTGGAGAAAAGGAATAGGTGACGTTTCAGCTCGAGACCCTTCTTCAGTCCAGTTCAGTTTCAGTCTAGTTTATTGTCACGTGTACCGAGGTACAGTGAAAAGCTTTAGTTGCACGCTATCCAATCAGCGGAAAGACAAAACATGATTACAATCGATCCCTTTACAGTGTACAGATCCACTATAAGGGGATCACGTTTAGTGCAAGGTAAAGCCAGCAAAGTCCGATCAAGGATAGTCCGATGGTCAACAAATTGTGGATAAATGTGAGGTTATCCACTTTGGTGGCAAAAACAGGAAAGCAGACTATTATCTAAATGGTGGCCGATTAGGAAAAGGGGAGATGCAACGAGACCTGGGTGTCATGGTACACCAGTCATTGAAAGTAGGCATGCAGGTGCAGCAGGCAGTGAAGAAAGCTAATGGTATGTTAGCTTTCATAGCAAAAGGATTTGAGTATAGGAGCAGCGAGGTTCTACTGCAGTTGTACAGGGTCTTGGTGGGACCACACCTGGAGTATTGCGTACAGTTTTGGTCTCCAAATCTGAGGAAGGACATTATTGCCATAGAGGGAGTGCAGAGAAGGTTCACCAGACTGATTTCTGGGATGTCAGGACTGTCTTATGAAGAAAGACTGGATAGACTCGGCTTATACTCGCTAGAATTTAGGAGATTGAGGGGGGATCTTATAGAAACTTACAAAATTCTTAAGGGTTTGGACAGGCTAGATGCAGGAAGATTATTCGCGATGTTGGGGAAGTCCTGGACAAGGGGTCACAGCTTAAGGATAAGGGGGAAATCCTTTAAGACCGAGATGAGAAAAACATTTTTCACACAGAAAGTGGTGAATCTCTGGAACTCTCTGCCACAGAAGGTAGTTGAGGCCAGTTCATTGGCTATATTTAAGAGGGAGTTAGATGTGGCCCTTGTAGCTAAAGGGATCAGGGGGTATGGAGAGAAGGCAGGTACAGGATACTGAGTTGGATGATCAGCCATGATCATATTGAATGGCGGTGCAGGCTCGAAGGGCCGAATGGCCTACTCCTGCACCTATTTTCTATGTATCTATGTAAAGAGGTAGATAGTCGTTTAGCACTGCTCTCTAGCTGTGGAGATATGAAAAGGTACAAAGGACAAATGAATGAAAGGTATGAAAAGAACAATTTAAAGCCAGCACCGATGATCAAGGAAAGGTGGAGCCCACAATGGTCCATTGTTGGCTGTGGAGAAGGTGATACATGATAAGGGGATAACATTTAGTGCAAGATAAAGTCGATTAAAATCCGATCAAAAATAGTCCAAGCGTCACCAATGAGGTAGATGGTAGCTCAGGACCGCTCTCTGGTTGTGGTAGGATGGTTCAGTTGCCTGATAACAGCTGGGAGGAAACTGCCCCTGAATCTGGAGGTGTGTGTGCGTTTTCACACTTCTGTACCTTTTGGCCGATGGGAGAGGGGAGAAGAGGGAGTGAGCGGGGTGAGACTGGTCCTTGATGATGCTGCTGGCCTTGCCGAGGCAGCGTGAGGTGTAGATGGAGTCGATGGAAGGGAGATAGGCACAAGAAGCTGGGCTAACCCAGTGGGCCAGGCAGCATCTCTGGAGAAAAGGAATAGGCGACGTTTCAGGTCGGAACCTTTCTCGACCCAAAACGTCGCCTATTCATAGAAACGTAGCAACGTTATTGATAGGGGACGATCAGCCATGATCACAACGAATGGCGGTGCTGGCTCGAAGGGCCGAATGGCCTCCTCCTGCACCTATTTTCTATGTTTCTATGTTTCTATGTAAGCAGGGTTCTGTCCCAAAACGTCACCTATTCCTTTCCTCCAGAGATGCTGCCTGATCCTCTGAGTCACTCCAGCATGTTGAGTCCATTTTCTATTTTAAGTATTTTCTTGCGAAATTATAATACAATGCAATTATCAAACCATAATTATTGTTTTAGAAAACCATTTAACTATAAATAGGATATGGAGGAATATAACATGAACTATTAAGCACAAACAAATCGTGAACTTCAAAGGCAGTCACAGTGGTGCAGCGGTAGAGTTGCTGCCTTAATGCCCCTGTCCCACTTAGGAAACCTGAACGGAAACCTCTGGAGACTTTGCGCCCCACCCAAGGTTTCCGTGCGGTTCCCGGAGGTTGCAGGTGGTTGCCAGAGGTTGCAGGTAGTGGAAGCAGGTAGGGAGACTGACAAAAACCTCCGGGAACCGCATGGAAAACTTGGGTGGGGCGCAAAGTCTCCAGCGGTTTCCGTTCAGGTTTCCTAAGTGGGACAGGGGCATAAGTGGGACAGGTTGCCTTACAGCGAATGCAGCGCCGGAGACCCCGGTTCGACCCCGACCACGGGTGCTGTCTGTACGGAGTCTGTACGTTCTCCCCGTGACCTGCGTGGGTTTTCGCTGAAACCTTCCACTTCCTCCCACGCTCCAAAGACGTGCAGGTTTTGTGGGTTAATTGGCTTGGTGGCAAATGTAAAAATTGTCCCTGTCAAAAGTGGGTGTAGGGTGGCGTTAATGTGCGGGGATCGCTGGTCGGCGCGGACTCGATGGGCCGAAGGGCCTGTTTCCGCGCTGTATCTCTAAGCTAAACTAAACAAGAGCCGTATAAGACAGATAGGTGTGACAGATTTGGATAGAGAAAAAAAAGAGTAGATATTTCAAAGATAGACACAAAATTCATATTTCATGCTACGGGTTTGCGTGTATCAAGTTCAAGTTCAAGTTCAAGTTCAAGAGAGTTGTGTGTGTCCCAGATAGGACAATTAAATTCTTGCTTTGCTTCAGCACAACAGAACATAGTAGGCATTTCTGAACTACTTATGAATAAAGTATATTTTGAAGCCATAAAAATGAAATAAACGCTGAACAGCGTTTTAAGACGGCACTGGGCCTGTACTCACTGGCGTTTGGACAGATGAGTGGAGGACCTCATTGAAACGTGCAGAATAGTGAAATGCCTGGATAGAGTGGATGTTGGGAGCATGCTTCCACTAATGGGAGAGTCTAGGACCAGAGGCCACAGCCTCAGAATTAAAGAACGTTCCTTTGGGAAGGAAGATGAGGAAGAATTTCTTTAGTCGGAGGGTGGTGAATCTGTGGAATTCAGTGCCGGGATGACGTAGGTTGTCGCCGGGTGAATTCCATTGGCGACTACGTACGTCAACCGGTGACAGGTGCCGGCGAATGAATGGTCTTACCTTGTCGTAGCTTGTCGCCTGGGTGGACGTAGGCTGTCGTAGGTGCGGTCGTAGGTGGACGTCCGAATGAGTCGCCGGTTGTCGGTAGCTTGCCGTAGCTTGACGTCGACTAGGTGTTCGGTTGTTGTAGACATTGCCGTAGACATTGTCATAGAGGGGGTCCAGTCGTCGGGGTTTATCGGCGACCTGCTACGACTATGCCAGTCGCCAACAGTCGCCGAAAAAATCGCTTAAGTGAGACAGGCCCATTACTACCGATTCGACTTGCAGATTAACTTTTTTGCAATCCTTCACCAGCGCTCCCAAGTCCCTTTGCACCTTTGATTTCTGTATCCTCTCCCCATTTAGAAAATAGTCTACGCCTTTATTCCTGCGACCAAAATTCATGACTCCACACTTTGCTGCACTATATTCCATCTGCCACTTCTCTGCCCAATCTCCCACCCCTGTCCAAGTCCTTCTGCAGAGTCCCTGCCTTCTCTACACTTCCGTATTGTCTGCAAACTTGGCCGCAAAGCCTTCAATCTCCCCATCCAAGATTTATTGCATCATGCTTGCTTTGTACATTTGTACAGGGCCCTAGTGAGACCACACCTGGAGTATTGTGTGCAGTTCTGGTCCCCTAATTTGAGGAAGGACATTCTTGCTATTGAGGGAGTGCAGCGTAGGTTTACAAGGTTAATTCCCGGGATGGCGGGACTGTCATATGCTGAGAGAATGGAGCAGCTGGGCTTGTACACTCTGGAGCTTAGAAGGATGAGAAGGGATCTTATTGAAACATATAAGATTGTTAAGGGTTTGGACTCGCTAGAGGCAGGAAACATGTTCCCGATGTTGGGGGAGTCCAGAACCAGGGGCGCAGTTTAAGGATTAAAGGTAAGCCATTTAGAACGGAGACGAGGAAACACTTTTTCTCACCGAGAGTTGTGAGTCTGTGGAATTCTCTGCCTCAGAGGGGCGGTGGAGGCTGGTTCTCTGGATACTTTCAATACTGGATACTCTAGATACTTACAAAATTCTTAAGTGGTTGGACAGGCTAGATGCAGGAAGACTGTTCCCGATGTTGGGGAAGTCCAGAACATGGGGTCACAGTTTAAGGTAAGGGGGAAGTCTTTTAGGGCTGAGATGAGAAAACCATTTTTCACACAGAGAGTGGCGAATCTGTGTGAATGGCGCTGCAGGCTCGAAGGGCCGAATGGCCTACTCCTGCACCTATTGTCTATTGTCCATATGTTTTATTATTCTGATTAAAGTTTTTTTTTGACGAAATGAAAGTAAAATGGGGAATGACTTGTTCCTTCAGGTCAATGGCAGGTAAGCACTCTTTATTCTGTGGCCTGGGGCGTGAGTATATCCAGACCATATGTTGAGCAACGCAGGGCGTTTTGATTCAATTGAACGTGACTTCCAGCTTCCTCTTCATTCGGTTTCACGGTCGAAAAATATCCTTCAGGTTTGCCTCCAAATCCTCTGCGGATGTTTGATCTGAACTAGTTGTTAGGCTCGAGGATGACGCTACTTCCCACCTTGGCCTCCCCTGAGGAGATGTGGACCTCCCACCGATGGTGGTCCCAGCTGGTAGACGTTACGGGATCTGACCCCTGAACTCTGTGGGAAAGCAGTGGGGAAAGAATCGCAGGACTTCACAGACACGCAGAGAAGGTCGGCTGGAGTCCCTTGCCCCGAGTAGGGGCATTGAGAACCACAGGGCTGAGTGGATGTGGAGAGGATGTTTCCACTAATGGGAGAGTCTAGACCAGAGGATCTATAAGGTGCTGGTCAGACCGCATTTGGGGTACCATGAGCAATTTTGGGCCCCATATCTGAGGCCCAAAAGGGCGTGCTAGCTCTGGAGAGGGTCCAGAGGAGGTTTACAAGAATGAGTGTGTTAACATATGATGAGCGTTTGACGGCACTGGGCCTGTACTCGCTGGAATTTAGAAGGATGAGGGGGAGGGACCCAATTGAAACTAAAGGGCCTGTCCCACGAGCATGCGACTTGCATGCGGCAAGCGCGACCAAACCGGAAGCGGGGGCCGCGCGGAGGTCGAGTGAGTGACGTGAAGTTCGAGCGAAGTCCGCGGGAAGCTCGCTCGTGACGTACGGCGTCGAGACGCTGAGCACGCCCGTCGAGGCGGCTGCGGGCCCGGCAGGCCGTTGCCGCGAGGAATTTTTTAAACAGTGTCAGTTTTTCGGAGCCCCGCGCGATGTCGGGACCAGCTCCGCACAACTCCATACGGCTCCGGCGATCGAAGTGGGACCGGCCCCGCGAGGCCGTACGGCTCAAGCGACTGCGTTAGAGGATGTTTCCACTAGTGGGAGAGTCTAGGACCAGAGGTCACACCCTCAAAATTAAAGGACGTTCTTTTAGGAAGGAGATGAGGAGGAATTTCTTCAGTCAGAGGGTGGTGAATCAATTGCCGCAGAAGGCTGTGGAGGCCAAGTCAATGGATATTTTTAAGGCAGAGATAGATAGATTCTTGATTAGTACGGGTGTTTGAGGCCATAGGGGGAAGGCAGGAGAATGGGGTTAGGAGTGCGAGATTGATCAGCTAGGATTGAATGGCATGGACTAGATGGGCCGAATGGCCTAATACTGCTCCTATCCCTTAAGAACTTATGACACAGATGGGATATAATGAGGGAAGAAAGATTTAATAGGAACCTGAGGGGTAACTTTTTCACACAGCGGGATGATGGGTGTATGGAACAAGCTGCCAGAGGAGGTCGTTTTCTCGGGTGTTCCTGTTTCCTCCCAAACTCCAAAGACGTACAGATGGTTAAAATTGTAAATTGTCCCTACAGCGCTAGTGTACAGGGATTGTTGGTCGGCATGGACTCGATGGGAGGAAGGGCCTGTTTTTGCACTGTTTCTCTAACTAAACTGAACCTCTGTGTAGGAAGGAACTGCAGATGCTAGATTGGCACAAAAAGCTGGAGTAACTCAGCAGGTCAGGCAGGCAGCATCTCTGGAGAAAAGGAATAGGTGACGTTTCGGGTCGAGACCCTTCTTCAGACATAGGTTCTGATATTAAAGGCTGTCGGACTAAAGCGATCTACCCCACCCTCCCTACCTCCCTCCCTCCCTCCTGCCCTCTCCCTCCACACACCCCTGGCCTCCTCCACCGCCACCCACACACTTCCCCCCCCACCAGGGTTGCCAACGTTATCACTCCCAGATAAGGTACAAAAGGTCAAACTACGGGACAAATTCCCCACGGCAATTCGTTGACCGACTCGGCCGTGGCTGGGTGAATGATGAGTTGGCCCGGGTGCTGGACTGCACACAAAGCCCAGCCGGCGGGCCAGCTGAGGAGTTTTGGCCTGGGGGGGCCGCGCGCAAAGTCCGGCGCCCCGTCCAACTCATGAACCGATGATCGGCCACGAGAAGGAGGGGTGGTGGTGGTGTCGGCGGTAAGCGAAGGTCCGAAGGTCGGACAGCTGGCCGGGCTGCCGACCGACGGGGCCACGGGCGAGGCGCTGCTGCTGCTGCTGCTGCTGCTGCTGCACTCCATGGGATGCACTACGTCGTGACAGGGTGAGGCGGGGCCGGACGCAGCGCTCTGACCCGACAGTCCCCTCGACCCGAGTAGCAGCGGTCATATACGGGACAAGGGCGGTCCCATATGGGACAAACCAATTTATAGCCCAATATATGGGATTGCCCCGGCTAATATGGGACAGTTGGCAACTCTACTCCTCTCTTCAGCTGCGAGACTGCAGGCTAGTTTTGTTTTCTCTCAGAGGGAGATTCTTATTTATCCAGGTGTACTTGGCTGAAACCTCAGGGAGTTTTACCGCAGGTGAGAGACCGCAAGTTTCCGCAATCTTGCAGCTAGTTTGAAAACCATCTCACTCTAAGCTGGGGGGATCCATGACACCAGCCTCACCTTTGCTTCATACAGAAGGTTCATAAGTTCATGAGTTATAGGAGCAGAATTAGGCCATTCGGCCCATCAAATCTACGGACTGATTTCAATTGCTTAGAAGGATGAGGGAATCTTATAGAAACATATAAAATTATAAAAGGACTGGACAAGCTAGATGCAGGAAAAATGTTCCCAATGTTGGGCGAGTCCAGAACCAGGGGCAACACAGTCTTAGAATAAAGGGGAGGTCATTTAAGACTGTGAGAAAAAGCTTTTTCACCCAGAGAGTTGTGAATATATGGAATTCCCTGCCACAGAGGGCAGTGGAGGCCAAATCACTGGATGGATTTAAGAGAGAGTTAGATAGAGGTCTAGGGGCTAGTGGAGTCAAGGGATATGGGGAGAAGGCAGGCACGGGTTATTGATAGGGGACGATCAGCGTTTAAGGATAAGGGGGAAGTCTTTTAGGACCGAGATGAGAAAAACATTTTTCACACAGAGAGTGGTGAATCTCTGGAATTCTCTGCCACAGAAGGTAGTTGAGGCCAGTTCATTGGCTATATTTAAGAGGGAGTTAGATGTGACCCTTGTGGCTAAAGGGATCGGCGGGCCAGCTGAGGAGTATGGAGAGAAGGCAGGTACAGGATACTGAGTTGGATGATCGAAGGGCCGAATGGCCTACTCCTGCACCTATTTTCTATGTTTCTATGTTTCTATCATCGCAATGAATGGCGGTGCAGGCTCGAAGGGCTGAATGGCCTCCTCCTGCACCTATTTTCTATGTTTCTATGTTTCTATGACTGTAGGGAGATGAGGGGAGGAGTGATGGGAGTGAGGGGTGAGGAGATAGAGGGTGAGAGGGGGGCTGAGTGAAGGAAAGGGAAGAGAGGGAGGGAGGAATGAGGAGGGGTGATAGAGGTAGGGTTGCCGACTGTCCCGTATTAGCCGGGACATCCCGTAGATTGGGCTAAATTGGTTTGTCCCGGGCCAAAACTCCTCAGCTGGCCCGCCAGCTGGGCTTTGTGTGCAGTCCAGCACCCGGGCCAACTCATCATTCACCCAGCCACGGCCAAGTCGGTCAACGAATTGCCGTCGGGAATTTGTCCCTCATTTTGACCTTTCGTCCCTTATTTGAGGGGGAAGTGAGTGAGAACAGGAAGGGGGAGATGAGAGAGAGGGAGGGGGAAGGAGATAGAGGGTGAGAGGAGGGAGGCGGGATGAATGAAGGAGCGGAGGGGAAGGAGGGAGAGAGGAGGGGGGTGAAGGAACAGCTTGTACATGCTAGAATTTTGAAGATTGAGGGGGGATCTTATAGAAACTTACAAAATTCTTAAGGGGTTGGACAGGCTAGATGCAGGAAGATTGCTCCCGATGTTGGGGAAGTCCAGAACAAGGGGTCGCAGTTTAAGGATAAGGGGGAAATCTTTTAGGACCGAGATGAGAAAAAGAGAGAGTGGTGAATCTGTGGAATTGTCTGCCACAGAAGGTAGTTGAGGCCAGTTCATTGGCTATATTTAAGAGGGAGTTAGAGGTGGCCCTTGTGGCTAAAGGGATCAGGGGGTATGGAGAGAAGGCAGGTACAGGATACTGAGTTGGATGATCAGCCATGATCATATTGAATGGCGGTGCAGACTCGAAGGGCCGAATGGCCTACTCCTGCATCTAATTTCTATGTTTCAATGTTTCTAAGGATGGATCCTCACAAACATCTACAGATGCACCATGGAGAGTCTGCTGATGGGTTGCATCACAGTCTGGTACGGGAACTGTTCTACCCACAGGCACAGATCACTACAGAGAGTGTTGAAGGCGGCACACAGCACATCACTGGCAATTGTCTCCCGGCCATTCAGGACATTTTCCACCGTCGGTGCCTGAGGAAGGCACACAGCATCATCAAGGACCACAGCCACGCAGCACGCAGACTGTTCTCCTTGTTACCGTCAGGCAGGCGATACAGGAGCATGGTTGCACATACCACCAGACTTAAGGGCTTGTCCCACTTGCATGCGTTCGGCGCGACCAAAACGGAAGCGGAGTTCGCGCTAAGTTAGCGCAAAGTACGCGCTAAGGTCGCGCGTGACGTCATTTGCGTCACACTCACCAATCAGCTGGGCAGGAGGCGGGCGGTGACGTCATCACGCAACGGCACGGTGGGCGGTGACCTCATCGCGCAACGCCACGCGCTAGGCGTACGCCGTCAAGACGCTGCGGGCCGACAGGCAGTTGGCGCGCGGGATTTTCGGACATTGCGGGATTTTCGGAGCCCCCCGCGATGTCGGGACCAGCCCCGCACAACCCCATACGCATCCGCGCTTGGAAGTGGGACCGGACCCGCGCGGGCCGTACGCCCCAAGCGACCACGTTGGTCGCGCCAGACGCATGCAATCACATGCAAGTGGGACAGGCCCTTTAAGAACAGTCTTACCATCAGGCCGTCAGGCATCTGAACTCATAAACACATCATATATGTTGATTATTTTATTTATTATTATCTTTTACCTACCAATGTCACTCTTGCCTTATCTTTGTTTTAACTTTATTTTTATCCTTGTAATAACATTGCTGAGCTGACCAGTTGTCTTGTCAAACACATTTCATTGTTCCGTTGACCCTGTGTTAAGCTACATATGACAAATAATACTGAACGGAACTGAACTACAGACAGGAAGGGAGAGAGGAGGAGAGGAGTGAGGGGAGGGGGTGCGGGAAGAGGGGGGTGGGGGGAATGGAGGGAGAGGGGGCAGTGGGGAGCAAGACTAGGGAGATAGAGAGTGGGGGGAAATCCCTAGACATGTCTTGAATGCAGTGGGTCGGAGCTAGCTCCTGCGATTTTTTTTTCTGGTTTTGCGTTGTGTATAATTAAGATGTTCCTGAGGGGCGTGGGTGGGAGATTGGAAAGTCCCCACTGCCCCAGCTTTGATCCTGAGGCAAGTTACATCCAGCTGTGCAGGAACATTAGAGGGCAGGGAAGAAAGACGTTGATAATGACAGCCCAGAGATCCTCACAGGCAGATGCTTGAGGTGAGATGAAAGAGTGTTGCCTGACCAATGAGACCCGACAACATCCTCCCACATTAGTACGGGCATCAGAGATTACGGGGAGAAGGCAGGAGAATGGAGTTAAGAGGGAGAGATAGATCGGCCATGATCAAATGGCGGAGTAGACTCGGTGGAGCAGTCACGGAGGCACAGTGGTAGAATTGCAGCCGTTGCCCCCGTCCCACTTAGGAAACCTGAACGGAAACCTCTGGAGACTTTGCGCCCCACCCAAGGTTTCCGTGCGGTTCCCGGAGGTTGCAGGTGGTTGCCGGAGGTTGCAGGTAGTGGAAGCAGGGAGGGAGACTGACAAAAACCTCCGGGAACCGCACGGAAACCTTGGGTGCGGCGCAAAGTGGGACGACAGATGGCACAATGGGCTAAGTGTTCGGCTGGCAACCGGAAGGTAGCCGGTTCGAATCCCGCTTGGAGTGCATACTGTCGTTGTGTCCTTGGGCAAGACACTTCACCCACCTTTGCCTGTGTGTGAATGTGTGTGAATGTGTGTGAGTGATTGGTGGTGGTCGGAGGGGCCGTAGGCGCAGATTGGCAGCCACGCTTCCGTCAGTCTGCCTCAGGGCAGCTGTGGCTACAGAAGTAGCTTACCACCACCGAGTGTGACTGAGGAGTGAATTAATAATGCGATGTAAAGCGCCTTGAGTATTAGAAAGGCGCTATATATTGGTTCGGAAATTTGAGCGCCCTGGAGAGGAAAAGACTACAAAAAGTCGTAAACACTGCCCAGTCCATCATCCGCTCTGACCTTCCTTCCATCGAGGGGATTTATCGCAGTCGCTGCCTCAAAAAGGCTGGCAGTATCATCAAAGACCCTCACCATCCTGGCCACACACTCATCTCCCTGCTACCTTCAGGTAGAAGGTACAGGAGCCTGAAGACTGCAACAACCAGGTTCAGGAATAGCTACTTCCCCTCAGCCGTCAGGCTATTAAACCTGGCTCGGACAAAACTCTGATTATTAGCAACCACTTTCTGTTATTTGCACTACCAGTTTATTTATTCATGTGTGTGTATATTTATATCATGGTATATGGACACATTTATCTGTTTTGTAGTAAATGCCTACTATTTTCTGTGTGCTTAAGCAAAGCAAGAATTTCATTGTCCTATACAGGGACACATGACAATAAACTCACTTGAACTTGAACTTGAACTATAAATCCCATCCATTATTATTATTATTAAAGTCTCCAGAGGTTTCCGTTCAATTGTCCAAGTTGGCGATATGCAGCGTGCTGCCCTGCCGACTACAAAATTCAGAAAGTTCAGAAGGATGGGCCGAATGGCCTAATTCTACTCCTATCCCTCATAATCATATGAACATATTTCTGGTGTCGAACAAGTAATTATTTATAAAATGATAAAAAAAGTTCTGGTCGCGCTAGATGCAGGGAAAATGTTCCCAATGTTGGGGGAGTCCAGAACCAGGGGCCACAGTCTGAGACTAAAGGGGAGGTCATTTGAAACTAAGATGAGAAAAAAAACCTTTTTCACCCAGAGAGTTGTGAATTTGTGGAATTCTCTGCCGCAGTAGTCAGTGGAGGCCAATTCACTCGATGAATTTAAGAGAGAGTTAGATAGAGCTCTAGGGGCTAGTGGAGTCAAGGGATATGAGGAGAAGGCAGGCATGGGTTACTGATTGTGGATGATCAGCCGTGATCACATTGAATGGCGGTGCTGGCTCGAAGGGCCGAATGGCCTACTCCTGCACCAACTGTCTATTGTCTATTGTCAATTCTCGACCCGAAATGTCACTCATTCCTTCTGGCCAGAGATGCCGCCTGTCCCGCAGAGTTACTCCAGCATTTTGCGCCTATCTTTGGTGTAAGCCAGCACCTGCAGTTCCTCCCAACTCCATTCCTCTCGTGGGTTTTGTAATCTTCTACAAGGCCTCCCCTCAGCCTCATGCAAAGGCAGCATCTGTGGAGAGAGAATCAGAGGCAAGATTTCAGGTCGTTGACCTCCCATCGGCACTGTTTCTCTCTCAGACGTTTCTGACCCCACCCCAACTCAAGGAAGTAAAGGAGTGAGGTTGAAAGGTTGAACACGCTGGGACTCTATTCCTTGGGGCACAGGAGACTGAAGGGTGATCTTAAATTTAAATTAAATTAAAATTAAATTAAAAAAATTTAAATTTAAATTTCTTTATTTATATAGCACATTTTTAGTCAACTTGCATTGACCCCAAAGTGCTTCACATAATTACATCCACACACACAGGCAAAGGTGGGTGAAGTGTCTTGCCCAAGGACACACACAGGCAAAGGTGGGTGAAGTGTCTTGCCCAAGGACACAACGACAGTATGCACTCCAAGCGGGATTCGAACCAGCTACCTTCCGTTTGCCAGCCGAACACTTAGCCCATTGTGCCATCTGTTATCTTATAGGGGACATAGGCTTAAGGTGAAGGTGGAAAATTTTAATAGGAACCTGAGGGGTATCTTTTTCACACAAAGGGTGATAGGTGTATGGAACGAGCTGCCAGAGGAGGTAGTTGAGGCTGGGACTTTCTTAAGGGGTTGGACAGGCTAGATGCAGGAAGATTGTTCCCGATGTTGGGGAAGTCCAGAACAAGGGGTCACAGTTTAAAAATAAGGGGGAAATCTTTTAGGACCGAGATGAGAATTTTTATTTTTCACACAGAGAGTGGTGAATCTGTGGAATTCTCTTCCACAGAAAGTAGTTGAGGCCACAGTTCATTGGCTATATTCAAGAGGGAGTTAGATGTGGCCCTTGTGGCTAAAGGGATCAGGGGGTATGGAGAGAAGGCAGGTACAGGATACTATAACCATATAACATATAACCATATAACAATTACAGCACGGAAACAGGCCATCTCGACCCCTCTAGTCCGTGCCGAACACATAATCTCCCCTAGTCCCATATACCTGCGCTCAGACCATAACCCTCCTTTCCTTTCCCATCCATATAACTATCCAATTTATTTTTAAATGATAAAAACGAACCTGCCTCCACCACCTTCACTGGAAGCTCATTCCACACAGCTACCACTCTCTGAGTAAAGAAGTTCCCCCTCATGTTACCCCTAAACTTCAGTCCCTTAATTCTCAAGTCATGTCCCCTTGTTTGAATCTTCCCTACTCTCAGTGGGAAAAGCTTTTCCACGTCAACTCTGTCTATCCCTCTCATCATTTAAAAAACCTCTATCAAGTCCCCCCTTAACCTTCTGCGCTCCAAAGAATAAAGCCCTAACTTGTTCAACCTTTCTCTGTAACTTAGTTGCTGAAACCCAGGCAACATTCTAGTAAATCTCCTCTGTACTCTCTCTATTTTGTTGACATCCTTCCTATAATTAGGCGACCAAATGGTGGGTTGGATCATCCAAATACTGGGTTGGATGATCAGCCATGATCATATTGAATGGCGGTGCAGGCACGAAGGGCCGAATGGCCTACTCCTGCACCTATTTTCTATGTTTCTATGTTTCTATTCCTTGGAGCACAGGAGGCTGAAGGGTGATCTTATAGGGGACATAGGTTTAAGGTGAAGGTGGAAAATTTTAATAGGAACCTGAGGGGTAACTTTTTCACACAAAGGGTGGTGGGTGTATGGAATGAACTGTCGGAGGAGGTAGTTGAGGCTGAGACTTTCTGAAGGGGTTGGACAGGCTAGATGCAAGAAGATTGTTCCCAATGTTGGGGAAGTCCAGAACAAGGGGTCACAGTTTAAGGATAAGGGGGAAGTCTTTGAGCTGCCGGAGGAGGTAGTTGAGGCTGGGACTATCGCAACGTTTAACAAAAACTCCGTGTAGACGGCTCCCGGATCTGGAGCTGTGAGGCAGCAGCTCCACCCGCTGCACCACCGAGCCACACTGACAAGTAGTGTAATGCCATCTAAAGGACATTTGGACAGATACATGGGGAGGACAGGTCTAGAGGGATATGGACCAAACGCAGGCAGAAGGGACTAGTGTAGCTGGGGCATGTTGGCCGGTGTGGGCAAGTTGGGCCACTGTGTCACTCAACCTCGTCTTTTATAGACAACAGACAATAGACAATAGGTGCAGGAGCAGGCCATTCGGCCCTTCGAGCCAGCACCGTCATTCAATGGCAGTGCAGCGTAGGTTCACGAGATTGATCCCTGGGATGGCGGGACTGTCATATGAGGAAAGATTGAAAAGACTAGGCTTGTATTCGCTGGAGTTTAGAAGGATGAGGGGATGATCTTATAGAAACATATAAAATTATAAAAGGACTGGACAAGCTAGATGCAGGAAAAATGTTCCCAATGTTGGGCGAGTCCAGAACCAGGGGCCACAGTCTTAGAATAAAGGGGAGGCCATTGAAGACTGAGGTGAAAAAACCTTTTTCACCCCGAGAGTTGTGAATTTATGGAATTCCCTGCCACAGAGGGCAGTGGAGGCCAAATCACTGAATGGATTTAAGAGAGAGTTAGATAGAGCTCTAGGGGCTAGTGGAGTCAAGGGATATGGGGAGAAGGCAGGCACGGGTTATTGATAGGGGACGATCAGCCATGATCACAATGAATGGCGGTGCTGGCTCAAGGGCCGAATGGCCTCCTCCTGCACTATTTTCTATGTTTCTATGTTTCAATGTGATCATGGCTGATCAGCCCCATTTTGTTATAACTGAAACCTTCCAGCCCGTATAAAGTCCTTGTGAATCTTTTTGTTCTCTTCCCATCTTAATGGCATCCTTCCGACTGCTAGCACCGGCTCCCCGGGTTCGATCCTGACTACGGGTGCTTGTACGTACGGAGTTTGTATCTTCTCCCCGTGACCTACTTGGGTTTTCTGCGAGATCTTCGGTTCCCTCCCACACTCCAAAGAGACGCGCTGCGCAGGTTTGTAGGTTTAATTGACTTTGTATCGAAATGCAAATTGTCCCTAATGTGTGTTGGATACTATCATGCCCCTGTCCCACTTAGGAAACCTGAACGGAAACCTCTGGAGACTTTTGCGCCCCACCCAAGGTTTCCGTGCGGTTCCCGGAGGTTGCAGGCGGTTGCAGGTAGTGGGAGCAGGTAGGGAGACTGACAAAAACCTCCGGGAACCTCCGGGAACCGCACGGAAACCTTGGGTGGGGCGCAAAGTCTCCAGAGGTTTCCCTTCAGGTTTCCTAAGTGGGACAGGGGCATAATAGTGTGCGGGGATCGCTGGTCGGCACGGACCCGGTGGGGTCGAAGGGCCTGTTTTCGCGCTGTATCTCTAAACTAAACTAACCTGTACCACATGTACCAGTGGGCGATCAACAAAATCTGTTCCAGGCAGCGGGTTGCTGTGATGTCAAAACTTCAATACTGGGCTGCAAAATTCGACGTCCCTCTGATCTTGTGGTCAACTGAGCTCTTTGGAGACGCCACCATTAAAATGCTATTTACAAAAGAAACGGGTAGAGACGCTGCCTCGGGGCGCCAGGGATCCCGGTTCGATCCTGACCTCGGCTGCCGTCTGCGTGGAGTTTGCACGTTCTCCCTGTGTGACTGCGGCTGCTCCCTGAGGTTTCCTCCCACAATCCAAAGACCAGATTCAGATTCAAACGTTATTGTCATTGTGCAGTGTACAGTACAGAGACAACGAAGTGCAGTTACCATCTCACCCAGAAGAGCGACATAGATTATGAGCAATAAATAAATATATTTACGTGCATACAGTCATAGGAGTGCAATTATTTTTTTCCTGTTGGAAGGAGTGTCCGGGAGGGGGGGGGGTGACTGGCAATCACCGAGGTACAGTTAAGTAATGTAACAGCCGCCGGGAAGAAGCTGTTCCTGGACCTGCTGGTCCGGCAACAGAGAGACCTGTAGCGCCTCCCGGATGGTAGGAGGGTAAACAGTCCGTGGTTGGGGTGAGAGCAGTCCTCGGCGATGCTGAGCGCCCTCCGCAGACATCGCTTGCTATGGACAGACTCAATGTAGGGGAGCGAGGAACCGGTGATGCGTTGGGCAGTTTTCACCACCCTCTGCAGTGCTTTCCGGTCGGAGACAGAGCAGTTGCCATACCATACTGTGATACAGCTGGTAAGGATGCTCTCGATGGTGCAGCGGTAGAAGTTCACCAGGATCTGAGGAGACAGATGGACCTTCTTCAGTCTCCTCAGGAGGAAGAGACGCTGGTGAGCCTTCTTGACCAGAGTTGAGGTATTGTGGGTCCAAGAAAGGTCATCGAAGATGTTGACCCCCAGGAACCTGAAGCTAGAAACACGTTCCACCTCCGTCCCGTTAATGTGGATGGGGGTGTGCGTGCCGCCCCTGGACTTCCTGAAGTCTACAATGAGCTCCTTGGTCTTCTTGGAGTTAAGGGCCAGGTTGTTGTCAGCGCACCATGCTGCTAGGAGCTGGACCTCCTCCCTATAGGCCGACTCATCTTTGTTGCTGATGAGGCCAATCACCGTTGTATCATCTGCATACTTGATGATGGTGTTAGTACCATGTACAGGTGTGCAGTCATCGGTGAAGAGGGAGTAGAGGAGGGGGCTCAGCACACAGCCCTGTGGAACGCCGGTGTTCAGGGTGAGGGTTGAAGAGGTGTGCTTGTCTAACCTAACAGACTGGGGTCTGTTGGTTAGAAAGTCCAGTATCCAGTTGCAGAGGGAGGGATCGATGCCCAGGTTACCGAGTTTGGTGATCAGTTTAGAGGGTATAATGGTGTTGAATGCTGAGCTGTAATCAATGAACAGCATTCTTATGTAAGTGTCTCTGTTGTCGAGGTGGGAGAGGGCGGAGTGAAGTGCCGTTGAGATGGCATCCTCCGTACTCCTGTTCTTGCGGTAGGCGAACTGATAGGGATCCAGTGTGGGGGGTAGGCAGCTTTTGAGGTGTGCCAGGACCAGCCTCTCGAAGCACTTGGTGATGATGGGGGTAAGTGTAACTGGGCGGGTTTCACGAGAGGGGATGAGAAAGTGAGATGACATATCTCTACGTAATGGCGGCACGATGGCGCAGCGGTAGAGTTGCGGCCGTCCAGCGCCAGAGACCCGGGTTCCTTCCTGACCACTGACCCTGTCTGCTGTCCATACGGAGTTCGTTACGTTCTCCCCAGGACCACGTGGGTTTTCTCCAGGCGCTCCGGTTTTCTTCCACATTCCAAAGACGTGCAGGTTTGTAGGTTAATTGGCTTGCGTATAAATGTAATTTGTCTCGATGTGTGCGTAGGCTAGTGATCGTGTGCGGGGTGATTGCTGATTGGCGCGGACTCGGTGGGCCAAAGGCCCATTTCGGCTTGTACACCGGTCGAATTTAGGAGATTTGAGGCGGGATCTTATAGAAACTTACAAAATTCTTACGGGTTGGACAGGCTAGATGCAGGAAGATTGTTCCCGATGTTGGGAAGTCCAGAACAAGGGGTCACAGTTTAAGGATAAGAGGGAAGTCTTTTAGGACCGAGATAAGGAAAATCATTTTTACACAGAGAGTGGCGAATCTGTGGAATTCTCTGCCACATAAGGTATTTGAGGCCTGTCATTGGCTATATTAAGAGGGAATTAGATGTGGCCCTTGTGGCTATAGGGATCAGGGGGTATGGAGAGAAGGCAGGTATGGGATATTGATTTGAATGATAGAAACATAGAAACATAGAAATTAGGTGCAGGAGTAGGCCATTCGGCCCTTCGAGCCTGCACCGCCATTCAATCTGATCATGGCTGATCATCCCTCAGTATCCCGTACCTGCCTTCTCTCCATACCCTCTGATCCCCTTAGCCACAAGGGCCACATCTAACTCCCTCTTAAATATAGCCAATTAACTGGCCTCACTACCCTCTGTGGCAGAGAGTTCCAGAGATTCACCGCTCTCTGTGTGAAAAAAAGTTTTTCTCATCTCGGTTTTAAAAGATTTCCCCCTTATCCTTAAGCTGTGAACCCTTGTCCTGGACTTCCCCAACATCGGGAACAATCTTCCTGCATCTAGCCTGTCCAACCCCTTAAGAATTTTTGTAAGTTTCTATAAGATCCCCTCTCAATCTCCTAAATTCTAGAGAGTAATAAACCAAGTCTATCCAGTCTTTCTTCATAAGACAGTCCTGACATCCGAGGAATCAGTCTGGTGAACCTTCTCTGCACTCCCTCTATGGCAATAATGTCCTTCCTCAGATTTGGAGACCAAAAACTGTACGCAATACTCCAGGTGTGGTCTCACCAAGACCCTGTACAACTGCAGTAGAACCTCCCTGCTCCTATTACTCCAAACCTTTTGCCTATGAAAGCTAACATACCATTCGCTTCTTCACTGCCTGCTGCACCTGCATGCCTACTTTCAATGACTGGTGTACCATGACACCCAGGTCTCGTTGCATCTCCCATTTTCCTAATCGGCCACCATTTAGATAATAGTCTGCTTCCTGTTTTTGCCACCAAAATGGATAACCTCACATTTATCCACATTATACTGCAATATCAGCCATGATCATATTGAATGGCGGTGCAGGCTCGAAGGGCCGAATGGCCTACTCCTGCACCTATTTTCTATGTCTATGTTTCCATGTTATATCTCTAAATTAAACAAAAGGTGACATCCGGAGAAAGCCCACCTAGGTCATGGTGAGAATGTACAGACAGCACCCATAGTCTGAAGAAGGGTCTCGACCCGAAACGTCACCCATTCCTTCTCTCCTGAGATGCTACCTGTCCCGCTGAGTTACTCCAGCTTTTTGTGTCCACCTTTAGTTTTGTTTAGAGATACAGTGCGGAAACAGGCTCTTCGACCCAGCGAGTCGGTGCTAGCCCCGATCCCCGTACACTAACGCTATCCTACACACACTAGGGACAGTTTTACATCTATACCAAACCAACTAACCTACAAACCTGGACGTCTTTGGGGTGTGGGAGGAAACCGGAGTACCCGGTGAAAACCCACGCAGGTCACGGGGAGAACGTACAAACGCCGTACGGGCAGCACCCGTAGTCGGGATCGAACCGGCGTCTCTGGCAAAATTCTTACAAAATACTTACAAAATTCTTAAGGGGTTGGACAGGCTAGATGCAGGAAGATTGTTCCCGATGTTGGGGAAGTCCAGGACAAGGGGTCACAGTTTAAGGATAAGAGGGAAATCTTTTAGGACCGAGATGAGAAAAACATTTTTCACACAGAATCTGTGGAATTCTCTGCCACAGAAGGTAGTTGAGGCCAGTTCATTGGCTATATTTAAGAGGGAGTTAGATGTGGCCCTTGTGGCTAAAGGGATCAGGGGGTATGGAGAGAAGGCAGGTACAGGACACTGAGTTGGATGATCAGCCATGATCATATTGAATGGCGGTGCAGGCTCGAAGGGCCGAATGGCCTACTCCTGCACCTATTTTCTATGTTTCTATGTTTTTATGTCAGGCAGCAACTTTACTGCTGCGCCACCATCACTGGTTGGCATGGACTCGGTGGGCCGAAGGGCCTGTTTATGCACTGTATCTCGAAACTAAACTAAACTAAAAGTAAAGGTGGCGAAGCGTTTCAGGCCGAGCGTTTTTTCTGGTTTGACTTCCCTTGTCCATCGACTGCCTAACCAGGTTGTATCAATGTTTAATACAGTACGAGTTATACAAGAATGGTCCACTCCCTCACCCCTATGGTCCACCCTGGTCCATCTAGCTTGCCCAAAGGACTGGACAAGCTAGATGCAGGAAAAATCTTCCCAATGTTGGGCGAGTCCAGAACCAGGGGCCACAGTCTTAGAATAAAGGGGAGGTCATTTAAGACTGAGGTGAGAAAAAACGTTTTCAGCCAGAGAGTTGTGAAGTTCATCCAGAGAGTTGTAACATGAGGGGGAACTTCTTTACTCAGAGAGTGGTAGCTGTGTGGAATGAGCTTCCAGTGGAAGTGGTGGAGGCAGGTTCGATTTTATCATTTAAAAATAAATTGGATAGGCATATGGACGGGAAAGGAATGGAGGGTTATGGTCTGAGGGCAGGTAGATGGGACTAGGTGAGAGTAAGTGTTCGGCACGGACTAGAAGGGCCGAGATGGCCTGTTTCCGTGCTGTAATTGTTATATGGTTATATGGTTATATGGTAATTTGTAGAGTTCCCTGCCACAGAGGGCAGTGGAGGCGAAATTACTGGATGGATTTAACAGAGAGTTAGATAGAGCTCCTGGGGCTAATGGATTCAAGGGATATGGGGAGAAGGCAGGGTTGTGTTATTGATTGGGGACGATCAGCCATGATCACAATGAATGGCGGTGCTGGCTCGAAGGGCCGAATGGCCTCCTCCTGCACCTATTTTCTATGTTTCTATGTATCCCTTAGTCAGAGGGTGGTGAATCTGGGGAATCCTTTTCCACAGAAAGCTGCGGAGGCCAAGTCAATGGATATTTTTATGCCAGAGACAGATAGATTCTTGATCAGTACGGGTGTCAGGGGTTATGGGGAGAAGGCAGGAGAATGGAGTTAGGAAGGAGGGATAGATCAGCCATGATTGAACGGTGGAGTAGTTTTGATGGGCCAAATGGCCTAATTGTACTCCTATGACTTATGAACTTATGCTCTGACATTTCAAACATGTGGAGGGCTGTAGGTTAATTGGCCTCTGTATAATTGGCCCAATTCGGCTCCTATCACTTATGACCTTGTGTTCTTCTGAATGAATGTTGAACAATCTGGGGGCGAAATTGATTGCCGCATCTGCCTGAATAATTACAGTTGCGGCCTGCCAAAGGTGAGGCATTCACAACGAGCGCCGAACACAAGTGCGTGAAAAGGCACGTTCAAAGTAAAAGGTACTCCTGAGTTCACTTTTGTCATAATTTGCTGGGAATCCCATGAATTTGCAGCCTGGTTTGCCTCCGGGCTGCTTGAGTCAAAGATGGATGTTCAGAAGCGGAACAAGTAGGAGCAGGAATTGTCTAGCTCAGCTTAGAGATTACATCGCGGCAACAGGCTGTGGGGCCCACCGGGTCCGCGCCGACCAGCGATCGCACTCCCTACACGCTTTCTAATAATAATAATAATAATAATAATATATTTTATTGTCATTGCACATAGGTGCAACAAGATTTGGTATGCAGCTTCCATCCGATGTCATAGAAACATAGAAACATACAAACATAGAAAATAGGTGCAGGAGTAGGCCATCTGGCCCTTCGAGCCTGCACCGCCGTTCAACATGATCATGGCTGATCATCCAACTCAGTATCCTGTACCTGCCTTCTCTCCATACCCCCTGATCCCTTTAGCCACAGGGCCACATCTAACTCCCTCTTAAATATAGCCAATGAACTGTGGCCTCAACTACCTTCTGTGGCAGAGAATTCCACAGATTCACCACTCTCTGTGTGAAAAATGTTTTTCTCGTCTCGGTCCTAAAAGATTTCCCCCTTATCCTTAAACTGTGTGACCCCTTGTTCTGGACTTCCCCAACATCGGGAACAATCTTCCTGCATCTAGCCTGTCCAACCCCTTAAGAATTGTGTAAGTTTCTATAAGATCCCCCCTCAATCATCTAAATTCTAGCGAGTACAAGCCGAGTCTATCCAGTCATATCTATGTCATAACTTAAACAACTAATAAAATTTAGATTTAGATTCCCCGAGAGACATGATTTATAAAAAGAACAGTAAAACAGTCTAAAGTGCAAATGTGTCTGTGCCGGGTCGATGTGCAACGTGACCATCCGAGGGAGACAGTTCATGGGGGTGGGGGGCACTCAGCAAGGCCGGTTCAGAGCCGCTATAGCTCTGGGGATGAAGCTGTTCCTGAGTCTGGAGGTGCGGGTGTAGAAGGCCTTGTAACGTCTGCCGGAAGGTAGGAGTTCGAACAGTCCATGACTTCATAACAAGAGGATTTCAGTATAGGAGTCAAGAGGTTCTTCTGCAGTTGTATAGGGCTCTGGTGAGACCACATCTGGAGTATTGTGTACAGTTGTGGTCTCCTAATTTGAGGACGGACATCCTTGTGATTGAGGCAGTGCAGCGTAGGTTCACGAGATTGATCCCTGGGATGGCGGGACTGTCATATGAGGAAAGATTGAAAAAAATAGGCTTGTATTCACTGGAGTTTAGAAGGATGAGGTGAAGGGGGGATCTTATAGAAACATATAAAATTATAAAAGGACTGGGCAAGCTAGATGCAGGAAAAATGTTCCCAATGTTGAGCGAGTCCAGAACCAGGGGCCACAGTCTTAGAATAAAGGGGAGGTCATTTAAGACTGAGGTGAGAAAAGACTTTTTCACCCAGTGGGTTGTGAGTTTATGGAATTCCCTGCCACAGAGGGCAGTGGAGGACAAGTCACTGGATGGATTTAAGAGAGAGTTAGATAGAGCTCTAGGGGCTAGTGGAGGCAAGGGATATGGGGAGACGGCAGGCATGGGTTATTGATTGGGGATGATCAGCCATGATCACAATGAATGGCGGTGCTGGCTCGAAGGGCCGAATGGCCTCCTCCTGCACCTATTTTCTATGTTTCTATGTTTCTATGTTTCTATATTACGAGGGTGTGAGGAGTCTTTATGGATGCTGACGGACTTCCTGAGGCACCGTGTGTAGTAGATGCCCTCCGAGGCTGGTTGCTATCCTACACACATGGGGACAATTTCACAGCCAGTTAATCTACAGACCTCGCTTGTTGGAAGAACTGCAGATGCTGCCGTACACCGAAGATAGACACATAAAATGCTGTAGTAACTCAGTGGGGCAGACAGCATCTCTAGAGAGAAGGAATGGGCGACCTTTTGGGTAGAGACCTTTCTTCAGACCGAAATGTCATCCATTCCTTCTCTCCAGAGATGCTGCCCGTCCCGCTGAGTTACCCCAGCATAGCAGCCGAATCAGGCCATTCGGCCCAACAAGTCTATGTAAGGTGTCCTTGAGATTTTGTATGAAAGGCGCCCATTAAATAAAATGTATTATTATTATTATTATTACTCTGCCATTCAATCATGGCTGATCCATCTCTCCCTCTCAACCCCATTCTCCTGCCTTCTCCCCATAACCCCTGACAAGTTCAAGTTCAAGTTCAAGTGAGTTCAAGTGAGTTTATTGTCATGTGTCCCTGTATAGAAAAATGAAATTCTTGCTTTGCTTAAGCACCCGTGCTAATCAAGAATCTATCTATCTCTGCCTTAAAAATGCCATTGGCTTGGCCTCTACAGCCTTCTGTGGCATTGAATGTAACAGATTCACCACCCTCTGACTAAAGAAATTCCTCCTTTCGAAAGGTACGCCCTTTTATTCTGAGGCTGTTCCCTCTGGTCCTAGACTCTCCCACCAGTGGAAACATCCTCTCCACATCCATTCTATCCAGTCTGAAGGAGGATTCTAACATGAAACGTCACCTATTTCTTTTCTCCAGAGATGCTGCCTGACCTGTTGAGTTACTCCAGCACTTTGTGTCGATCTTCGGTATAAACCAGACACCTGTAGTTCCTTCCGTCGCTCTATCCAGGCCTTTTGCTATTTCGTAAGTGTCAATGAGATCACCCCTCATCTTTCTAAACTCAGCAAACACCAGGAGAAAACCCACGCGGTCACAGGGAGAGCGTACAAACTCCACACAGACAGTGGTCAGGAATAGACCAGAGTTGACCCTGTACAATGAGACCGTTGAGGATCTTGGCTTCAGATCTACTTGACTGATAATAGACCATAGGTGCAGGAGTAGGCCATTCGGCCCTTCGAGCCAGCACCGCCATTCAATGTGATCATGGCTGATCATCCACAATCAGGACCCCGTTCCTGCCTTCTCCCCATATCCCCTGACTCCGCTATCTTTCAGAGCTCTATCTAACTCTCTCTTGAAAGCATCCAAATAATTGGCCTCCATTGCCTTCTGAGGCAGAGAGTTCCACAGATTCACAACTCTCTGGGTGGAAAGGTTTTTCCTCATCTCCGTTCAAAATGGCCCAGCCCTTATTCTTCAACCGTGTGGCCCCTGGTTCTGGACTCCTCCAACATCGGTAACATGTTTCCAGCCTCTAGCGTGTCCAAACCCTCAATAATCTTATATGTTTCAATAAGATATCCTCTCATCCTTCTAAACTCCAGAGTATACAAGCCCAGCCGCTCCATTCTATCAGCATATGACAGTCCCGCCATCATTATAAACCTGGTACAAAACTCTGCTTATCACAAGGCTTCGATGGATTTGGACAATGGTGTTGGCAGAGGCTACCGAGGGAGTCCCTAGAGCAGCCTTAATTTCCATATTGTTAAATGCCCAGTGACCCCAAGAAACCCGGGTTCGATCCTGACGATGGGTGCTGTCTGTACAAAGTTTGTACGTTCTCCCTGCGACCCACGTGGGTTTTCCCCGGGTGCTCAGGTTTCCTCCCACGCCCCAAAGACGTTTAATTACAATTTGTTCATTGTTTAATTACACTTTGCCATTTTAAATAATAATAATAATGATAAAAATAATAATAATAATAATAATAATGAGAAAAGGGGGCGCACTTTGTAACTTTGTCAGCGCCATAGGCGGCTGCTATTTGTATACATTGTTTAGGCAAGCAAAGAATCTCACTGTGTCTAGTCACATGAGACTATTTCTATTCCTACTCCTATCCTTCTAAATTCCAGTGAATATCCCAATCCCAGCCGCTCCATTCTGTCAGCATATGTCAGTCCCGCCATCCCGGGAAATAATCTGGTGAATTTACGCTGCACTCCCTCAATAGCAAGAATGTCCTTCCTCAAATTAGGGGATCAAAACTGCACACAATACTCCAGGTGTGGTCTCACTAGGGCCCTGTACAACTGCAGAAGGACCTCCTTGCTCCAAAACTCAAATCCTCTCGCTATGATTGTGTCTGTCCCCCCAATCAACATTATCACAGGTTATCACATTCCCTC
The DNA here is from genome assembly GCF_010909765.2 of Amblyraja radiata. Lineage (NCBI taxonomy): Eukaryota > Metazoa > Chordata > Chondrichthyes > Rajiformes > Rajidae > Amblyraja > Amblyraja radiata. Next base: position 85,265,134 of record NC_045962.1, on the reverse strand, counting down.
ACAACTGGAGTGGTACATTGGGAATAGAGAAACGGAAATAGAGGCAAACGTTATTCCCTGCAAATAGCGAATGGCATGTTGGCCTTCGTGGATTGGGGAATGATCAGCCATGATCACATTGAATGACGGTTCTGGCTCGAAGGGCCGAATGGCCTACTCCTGCACTTATTGTCTATTGTCTTATCATGTATCTATACACTGTAAATGGCTGAGGGCCGGCAATGATAAGGGGCGGAAGTCGCTTTTGAAACATTGGGGGCGGGGAACACACACACAATGAGGATTCCAGTTGGAGGCCTGACATCAAATGCAGGGGTCGGCAACTTACGGCCCACGGGCCGGATCCGGCCCCTAACCCGAAATCATCCGGCCCAGGGGCCGGATCCGGCCCCTAACCCGAAATCATCCGGCCCGCAGGCGTATTTTTTTTCAATTCGTTTTCACGACCTGGGCGCGCGCTACAGTCAGTCCCGCCCAGGGCAGGTGAGCCGACCTGGAACTGCAGCCAGTCCCGGGGCTGCTAGATTGTAGGAGCTGGCGGCCTCCAACTGGAATCGACATCTTAAGGGGTTGGACAGGCTAGATGCAGGAAGATTGTTCCCGATGTTGGGGAAGTCCAGAACAAGGGGTCACAGTTTAAGGATAAGGGGGAAGTCTTTTTAGGACCGAGATGAGGAAAACATTTTTCACACAGAGAGTGGTGAATCTGTGGAATTCTCTGCCACAGAAGATAGTTGAGGCCACAGTTCATTGGCTATATTTAAGAGGGAGTTAGATGTGGCCCTTGTGGCTAAAGGGATCAGAGGGTATGGAGAGAAGGCAGGTGCAGGATACTGAGCTGGATGATCAGCCATGATCATATTGAATGGCGGTGCAGGCTCGAAGGGCCGAATGGCCTACTCCTGCGCCTATTGTCTATGTTTCTATGTTTCTATGACATTGAAGGCTCCGGTCGTGCAGCCTGTGGACTCACCATCACGGAGCTGGCCGACTTCGGAGGCTTCACAAAACATGGGGATGGGGGGGGGGGATTGTCCCCCACCTCTCAAAACATGAGGGGGACAGGACCCCCCCCCCAGGATTTCCGCCCATGCGAGTCGATTGTCATCATGTATAGACTTTCCACTGACTGGTTAGCAAGCAACATCACCTTTTCACTGTATGTGTGGCAATAAACTATACGTGCAGGAAGGAACTGCGGACGCTGGTTTAAACTGAAGATAGACACAAAATGCTGGAGTAACTCAGCGGGCAGCATCTCGGGAGTGAAGGAACAGGCGACGTTTAGGGTCTGAAGAAGGGTCTCGACCTGAAACGTCACCCATACATTCTCTCCAGAGACGCTGCCCGCTGCGTTACTCCAGCCTTCTGTGTCTATTGACAATGAACTAAAGTGGACTGAAGAAGTTGTATCACAGAGCTGGTCATAGAGTCATAGGTCATACAGGGGAGGGGGGCAGATTTAATAGGAACCTGAGGAGTAACTTCTTTACACAAAGGGTGGTGGGTGTATGGAACGAGCTGTCGGAGGAGGTAGTCGGGGCAGGTACTATCGCAACGTTTAAGAAGCGTCGACAGGTACATGGATAGGACAGATTTGGAGGGACATGGGCCCAATGCAGGCAGGTGGGACTTGCATAGAAGGGACATCGAAACATAGATAATAGGTGCAGCAGTAGGCCATTTGGCCCATCGAGCCTGCACCACCATTCAATATGATCATGGCTGATCATCCAACTCAGTATCCTGTACCTGCCTTCTCTCCATACCCCCTGATCCCTCTAGCCACAAGGGCCACATCTAACTCCCTCTAAATAAGCCAATAAACTGGCCTCAACTACTTTATGTGGCAGAGAATTCCACAGATTCACCACTCTCTGTGTGAAAAAAAAATTCTCATCTCGGTCCTAAAAGATTTCCCCCTTAAACTGTGACCCCTTGTTCTGAACTTCCCCAACATCGGGACCAATCTTCCTGCATCGAGCCTGTCCAACCCCTTAAGAATTTTGTAAGTTTCTATAAGATCCCCCCTCAATCTTCAAAGTTCTAGCGAGTACAAGCCGAGTCTATGCAGTCTTTCTTCATATGAAAGTCCTGACATCCCAGGAATCAGTCTGGTGAACCTTCTCTGTACTCCCTCTGTGGCAAGAATGTCTTTCCTCAGATTAGGAGACCAAAACTGTACGCAATACTCCAGGTGTGGTCTCACCAAGACCCTGTACAACTGCAGTAGATCCACATCTAACTCCCTCTTAAATCTAGCCAATGAACTGGCCTCAATCTTCTAAATTCTAGCGAGTACAAGCCGAGTCTATCCAGGTGGTTCAGTGTGGGCATGTTGGGCCGAAGGGCCTGTTTCCGCGCTGTATCACTCCATGACTCGAAGACTGTTTGTATGGTAAGAAATTCCCTGCGTTAGCACGACGCAAATGTAATAATAAAGCCCCTTTGAACCATTGAGGCATAGAATGGAATTGAAGTTCCCACATGTGGATCCTATCTGTGTCAGCGGTTCCCCACGCAAAGAAAACTGATTGTGGCAACCGAGAGGAGGGAGGGGAGCATCTGGAAAGGTTTGGAGTTTAATTTACCAACATTACCCAAGTTGTAAGTCACGTTGGTGTGAGCCACTCTGTGTAAGGCCGTCAGTAATTGATCTCATTGTGATGTGTTGCACATGTCCTTTCTCAGTGGAGTGCTGAGGCAACTGCTCATTATACATTGCAAAAGAAAACCATTAAAATCAAAAGCAATAAAACGCCTCAAGGAAGAACGCCCACTAAACAATGGGGGCGAATCAGAATTAACCAACAGATGTATAAGCACAAAGTGCTGGAGTAACTCTGCGGGGCAGGAAGCATCTCTGGGGTTACTGATAGGCAAGGTTTTCGATCGGGAACCTTCTTAGGACTTGGAAGGAGGATCCCAACTTGGAACATCACCTGTTCATGTTCTCGAAGGGTGCTGCTTGTGCCGTTTGCTTTGACAATAGACAATAGACAATAGGTGCAGGAGTAGGCCATTCGGCCCTTTGAGCCAGCACCGCCATTCAATGTGATCATGGCTGATCATCCACAATCAGTACCCCGTTCCTGCCTTCTCTCCATAGCCCTTGACTTCACTATCCCTAAGAGCTACATCTAACTCTCTCTTGAAAGCATCCAGCGAACCAGCCTCCACCGCCCTCTGAGGCAGAGAAATCAACCGACACCACTCTCTGTGTGAAAACATTTTTCCTCGTCTCCGTTCTAAATGGCTTGCCACTTATTCTTAAACTGTGGCCCCTGGTTCTGCACGTCCCCAACATTGGGAACATGTTTCCTGCCTCTAGCGTGTCCAAACCCTTAGTAATCTTATATGTTTCAATAAGATACCCTCTCATCCTTCTAAACTGCAGAGTGTACAAGCCCAGCCGCTCCAATCTATCAACATATGACAGTTTGGGCGTCGCACGGCGCCGGGCGGTGACGTCATCACGCAACGGCACGCCGGGTGGTGACGTCATCGCGCAACGCCATGCGCTAGGCGTACGCCGTCAAGACGCTGCGTACGCCCTCAATGCGCCTGTAGGCCGACAGACCGTTGGCGCGCGGAATTTTCGGACAGTGCGGGATTTTCGGAGCCCCGCGCGATGTCGGGACCAGCCCCGCACAACTCCATACGCCTCCGCGCTTGGAAGTGGGACCGGCCCCGCGCGGCCCGTACGCCTCAAGCGACCACGTTTGGTTGCGCCAGACGCATGTAACCGCATGCATGTGGGACAGGCACTTAAGTTTTTGTGTCTATCTTCGGGCAAGAAGTACAGAAGTGTGAAAACGCACACACCTCCAGATTCTGGGACAGTTCCTTCCCAGCTGTTATCAGGCAGCTGAACCATCCCACCAACAACTGGAGAGCGGTCCTGAGCTACCATCTACCTCATTGTAGACACTCGCACTATCTTCGATCAGACTTTACTGGCCTTATCGTGCTCTAAACGTTATTTAGTTCAGTTCCGTGTCACGTGTACCGAGGTACAGTGAAAAGCTCTTGTTGCGTGCTATACAGTCAGCGGAAAGACAACACATGATGACAATCGAGCCGTTTACAGTGTACAGATACACGATAAGGGAATAACGTTTAGTGCAAGGTCATTTACGTTATTCCCTTATCATGTATCCATACACTGTGGACGGCTCGATGGAGTCTGAAGAAGGGTCTCCACCCGAAACGTCACCCATTCCTTCTCTCCAGAGATGCTGCCTGTCCCGCTGAGTTACTCCAGCATTTTGTGTCTGTCTTCGGCTCAATAGTAATTATGTCTCGTCTTCCCGCTGACTGGTTAGATCGCTACATGTGATAATAGAAACATAGAAACATAGAAAATAGGTGCAGGAGTAGGCCATTCGGCCCTTCGAGGCAGCACCGCCATTCAATATGATCATGGCTGATCATCCGACATCCGACATCAGTACCCCGTTCCTGCTTTCTGAAGAAGGGTTTCGGCCCGAAACGTTGCCTATCTCCTTCGCTCCATAGATGCTGCTGCACCCGCTGAGTTTCTCCATTTTTGTGTACCTTCGATTTTCCAGCATCTGCAGTTCCTTCTTAAACACCCTGTTCCTGCTTTCTCCACATATCCGGCAAGCCGGCGCCCTGTCAGCAGCGTGTCCGTTTTTTCCCAACTTTTTTTGTTTTTTTAGTATGTTTTGAAGTATGTTTTTAATGTTTCTTTGTGTGTTTTATGTGGGGGGTGGTGTGGGGGGGGTGAGGGGGAAACCGCTTTGGTCGCCTCCTCCATGGAGAGGCGACTTTTTCCAGGTCGCCTCCCCCGTGGCCTAACAGCAAGGATCGGCGCGGCCTTTCCCGGAGACTCGCCCGGGGCTTCAGCGGCGGGCGCAGCCTGGACTCTCGGCGTGGAGCGGGCGAGCCCTCGCTGGGGCTCGCCGGAGGGGAGCGCTTCGTTTCGCTGGCCCGCGGCAGCCGGCAGCCTGAAGCCGCGCGCGGTCTGCAGAGCTCCAGCTGGCGCGGCGTCTGCAGCCCGGGATCCCTCGCGGGGGACCCGGGGGAAGAAGGAGCTTCCACCGCCGGCCCGCGGCCAACTTCTACCGCGGACCCGGCATGGACTTACCATCACCCCTGGAGGGGAGCTTCGACCGCCGGCCCTGCAGTCTGCGGTGCTTCTGGCTGCGGCGCGGCGGGGACTTGAAATCTTCGACCGCTGGCCTGCGGCCTACACCAACCTGAAGCCGCGGTCTCCGGTGGGGAGGAGCCGACTATGGACTAGCTCTGGACTCTGGTCCCGACCACGGGGGGAAATGGAGGAGGACTGGCCAAATTTTGTGCCTTCCAGCACAGTGATGAATGCTGTGGTGGATGTTTGTGTTACAGTTTTATTGTGTATTGTGTGTTCTTTATCATTGTACCGCTGCTGGCAAATTCATTTCACTTGCACTTTATGTGCAACTGACGAATAAAACCGTGTTGTATTGTATTGTATTGTATTGAAAACATCAATGAATGAACAAAATTAATTAACTCACTTAATGACCAGCGTGGGTTCTCTCCGAGATCTTCGGTTTCCTCCCACACTCCAAAGACGTGCGGGTTTGTAGGTTAATTGGCTTGGTAAATGTAAAAATTGTCCCTAGTGTGTGTCGCTGGTCGGCACGGACCCGGTGGGCCAAAGGGCCTGCTTCCTGCGCTGTACCTCTAAACACAAACTGAACTAAACTCAAACTGCTGCTTCAGAGGTCAACGTGTCTTCACTTTTTGTTCTTCAGGTGATGTCCTTCACCTGAACCTGGGACCGCTCACCTGGAACTGCCTGCAAACAGGTAATTAAGACTGGGTGTTGCTGCTGTAACCTGGCATGTCTGTGCCGCTGTTAGCAGTAATTAGCGCAAGCTAATGCTCTGTAGGTTCCATCAACCAAGGTGCTCAATTGCTCTCAATGTTCAGCTTTGAGCGTGGCTGCAGGGGCCAGCCCATCACACACTGATCAACCTCCCAAGGACAAAGGCACATGAAGCGGGGAGAAGAACCTACTTCATGCTGTGTTCGCCCCTCACAGGATACAGGTACAGGATACTGAGTTGGATGATCAGCCATGATCATATTGAATGGCGGTGCAGGCTCGAAGGGCCGAATGGCCTACTCCTGCACCTATTTTCTATGTTTTTATGTTTCTCACCTCAAGTCGGGTATGTCCAAGATAACTTGTGACATAGAAACATAGAAAATAGGTGCAGGAGGAGGCCATTCGGCCCTTCGAGCAAGCACCGCCATTCATTGTGATCATGGCTGATCGTCCCCTATCAATAACCCGTGCCTGCCTTCTACCCATATCCCTTGACTCCACTAGCCCCTAGAGCTCTATCTAACTCTCTCTTAAATCCATCCAGTGATTTGGCCTCCACTGCCCTCTGTGGCAGGGAATTCCACAAATTCACAACTCTCTGGGTGAAAAAGGTTTTTCTCACCTCAGTCTTAAATGACTTCCCCTTTATTCAAAGACTGTAGCCCCTGGTTCTGGACTCGCCCAACATTGGGAACATTTTTCCTGCATCTAGCTTGTCCAGTCCATTTATAATTTTATATGTTTCTATAAGATACCCCCTCATCCTTCTAAACTCCAGTGAATACAAGCCTAGTCTTTTCAATCTTTCCTCATATGACAGTCTCGCCATCCCAGGGATCAATCTCATGAACCTACGCTGCACTGCCTCAATCACAAGGATGTCCTTCCTCAAATTAGGAGACACTAACTAACTAACTTGTGTGTGACTGTGTGCGTGTGTGCGTGTGCGTGTGCGTGTGTGTGTGTGTGTGTGTGTGTGTGCGCGTGTGCGTGTTGCGTGTGTGTGCGTGTGCGTGTTGCGTGTGTGTGTGTGTGTGTGTGTGTGTGTGTGTGTGTGTGTGTGTGTGTGTGTGTGTGTGTGTGTGTGTGTGTGTGTGTGTGTGTGTGTGTTAGATGGGCAGGGAGTTAGATGTGGCCCTTGTGGCTAAAGGGATCAGGGGGTATGGAGAGAAGGCAGGTACAGGATACTGAGTTGGATGATCAGCCATGACCATATTGAATGGCGGTGCAGGCTCGAAGGGCCGAATGGCCTACTCCTGCACCTATTTTCTATGTTTCTATGTTACTAACTAACTAACTAACTAACTAACTAACTAACTAACTAACTAACTAACTAACTAACTAACTAACTAACTAACTAACTAACTAACTAACTAACCAACTAACTAACTAACTAACTAACTAACTAACCAACTAACTAACTAACTAACTAACTAACTAACTAACTAGCTAACAAGAATAAATATTGAAGGGAGATGTCCCTGCCTTTTTTTTAATCAAAAAATGCATTCAATTATTAAAAAATAATAATTACACCACAATAAAACAAGCCAGAACCCACCACCATAATATAATACAAACATAATAACCACTATACAACTATGATACAATCCTTATTGAGGATACATTCAACACCCTGCGGAGCCCAGCGGTCCTGGAACTATGTCCCTGCCTTTTGGTAGGGAAGGCAAGGCCAGTAATGCTATGAATGAATGGATTGTCAGCTGTTGTGACTGAGATATGATCGTACATCATTAAATAACCTTCTTCTTTGAGGTGGGAATTCAAAGGAAGGGCAGAAAGTATGTGCACTGTGTTTACATTTTAAAAGGCTTCCACTGAGCCACTTAATGATAGGTCTGAGGACAGTCATGGCAGGATCTGAAGCACTCAATTACTAATATTCTCATGCTCCAAATTACTTACTCATGTTTAAAACCCCAGCACATATAAACAAACAGACACAGACATGCTCACATGCACGCACGCAGTCACACACACACACACACACACACGCACACACACACACACACACACACACACACACACACACACACACACACACACACACACACACACACACGCACGCACGCACTCACACACGCACGCACACACACACACACACACACACACACACACACACACACACACACAGGCACAGACACACACACGCACACACACATACACACACACACACACACACAGGCACAGACACACACACGCACGCAGTCACACACACACACACACACGCATACACACACGCACACACGCACACACACACGCACACACACACACACGCACACACAGTCACACACACACACACACACAGGCACAGACACACACACGCACACAGTCAGACACACACACACACATGCACACAGTCACAGACACACACACGCACACAGTCACACACACACATACTTGCACACAGTCACAGACACACACAGTCACAGACACACACACACTCACTCAGACAATTTCATCAGTCAATGAAAGTAAGCATGCAGGTACAGCAGGCAGTGAAGAAAGCGAATGGCATGTTGGCCTTCATAATAAGAGGAGTTGAGTATAGGAGCAAAGAGGTCCTTCTGCAGTTGTACAGAGCCCTAGTGAGACCACACCTGGAGTATTGTGTGCAGTTTTGGTCTCCTAATTTGCAGAAGGTCATTCTTGCTATTGAGGGAGTGCAGAGTAGGTTTACAAGGTTAATTCCAGGGATGGTGGGACTGTCATATGCTGAGAGAATGGAGTGGCTGGGCTTGTACACTCTGGCGTTTAGAAGGATGAGAGGTGATCTTATCGAACCATATAAGATTATAAAGGGTTTGGACACGCTAGAGGCAGGAAACATGTTCCCGATGTTGGGGGAGCCCAAAACCAGGGGCCACAGTTTAAGAATAAGGGGTAAGCCATATAGAACGGAGAAGAGAGTTGTGAGTCTGTGGAATTCACAGAGAGTTGTGAGTCTGTGGAATTCTCTGCCTCAGAGGGCGGTGGAGGCCGGTTCTCTGGATGCTTTCAAGAGAGAACTAGATAGGGCTCTTAAAGATATGGGGATATGGGGAGAAGGCAGGAACGGGGTACTGATTGTGGATGATCAGCCACGATCACATTGATTGGCGGTGCTGGCTCGAAGGGCCGAATGGCCTACTCCTGCACCTATTGTCTACTATTGTCAGACACCAAGTGCTGAAGTAACTCAGCGGGACAGGCAGCATCTCTGGAGAGAAGGAATGGGTGACGTTTCGGGTCGAGACCCTTCATACAAAGTGTACAGTATCTGAGATGCTTATCTAAGATGTATCTAACTGGTTATGTATAGTGATACTTGCACTGAACTGTACATAGAAAATCACTGTAGATAGTGTTAGTGATTGTCCATTATCATCATAACTTTTTTGCATATCTTTCATTCATTTAGATTCATAGAGTGATACAGTGTGGAAACAGGCCCATCGGCCCAACTTGCCCACACTGGCCAACACGTCCCAGCTACGCTAGTCCCACCTGCCTGTGTTTGTTCCATATCCATCCAAACCTGTCCTATGCATGTTCTATATCTCTCTACATCACCGACTCTATCTCTCATTTCCCTTTCCCCTGACTCTCAGTCTGAAGAACGGTCTCGAGATTGATCCCTGGGATGGTGGGACTGTCATATGAGGAAAGATTGAAAAGACTAGGCTTGTATTCACTGGAGTTTAGAAGGATGAGGGGGATCTTATAGAAACATATAAAATTATAAAAGGACTGGACAAGCTAGATGCAGGAAAGATGTTCCCAATGTTGGGCGAGTCCAGAACCAGGGGCCACACAGTCTTAGAATAAAGGGGAGGTCATTTAAGACTGAGGTGAGAAAAGACTTTTTCACCCAGAGAATTGTGAATTTATGGAATTCCCTGCCACAGAGGGCAGTGGAGGCCAAATCACTGGATGGATTTAAGAGTTAGATAGAGCTCTAGGGGCTAGTGGAGTCAAGGGATATGGGGAGAAGGCAGGCACGGGTTATTGATAGGGGACGATCAGCCATAATCACAATGAATGGCGGTGCTGGCTTGCTTCATAGCAAAGGGATTTGAGTATAGGAGCAGGGAGGTTCTACTGCAGTTGTACAGGGTCTTGGTGAGACCTCACCTGGAGTATTGCATACAGCTTTGGTCTCCTAATCTGAGGAAGGACATTCTTGCCATAGAGGGAGTACAGAGAAGGTTCACCAGACTGATTCCTGGGATGTCAGTACTTTCAAATGAAGAAAGACTGGATAGACTCGGCTTGTACTCGCTAGAATTTAGAAGTTTGAGGGGAGACCTTATAGAAACCTACAAAATTCTTAAGGGGTTGGACAGGCTAGATGCTGGAAGATTGTTCCTGATGTTGGGGAAGTCCAGAACAAGGGGTCACAGTTTAAGGATAATGGGGAAATCTTTTAGGACCGAGATGAGAAAAACATTTTTCACACAGAGAGTGGTGAATCTGTGGAATTCTCTGCCACGGAAGGTAGTTGAGGCCACAGTTCATTGGCTATATTTAAGAGGGAGTTAGATGTGGCCCTTGTGGCTAAAGGGATCAGGGGGTATGGAGAGAAGGCAGGTACAGGATACTGAGTTGGATGATCAGCCATGATCAAATTGAATGGCGGTGCAGGCTCGAAGGGCCGAATGGCCTACTCCTGCACCTATTTTCTATGTTTCTATGTTTCTATCAAATTGAATGGTGGTGCAGGCTCGATGGGCCGAATGGCCTCCTCCTGCACCTATTTTCTATGTTTCTATGTTTCTATGACACATTCCTTCTCTCCAGAGACGCTGCCCGACCCCGTTGAGTTCCTCCAGCTGTTCGTGTCCATCTTCGGTTGAAACCGGCACCTGCAGTTCCTTCCAGCACGGCCCAACCCCATCAATGTGTTCCATGGGCACGGCTGGAACCTCACCTCCCGCTGTTTATCAACCCTGCCACATTCCTGTTAAACCGTCTGATTAAAAGTGTAATTAAACATTTAAACTCCGACTCCCATCAGTAACGAGAGGTTTTGAGATGTTCCACCTGCACACATACACAGGCAAATAAAAACATTTTCCCTTCTGCCAGAGATGACAGCATTGCCACTTTGATCCAGCACTCATCAATGGCCTGGCTTTCTCTTTGCGATTTTAATCTACGTTGGAATGCTTCAGATCAAATTCAAATTATTATTTTTGCAACTTTCTCCTTTTTTTGTCTTGCCGAGATGCCTCATTAAATGTGTGCCATCATTACATCTGATATTCGCCATATGATGTCTTTGACTTGGGCCTGTTAAGGCAAAAAAGCACTCTGACTTTAAAACCTAATTAATAATGACAGTCCGTCTCATATCTTTCCAGTTCATCTTTTAAGCAATGTTTAGTTTGGTTTCAGACAGACACTAAAAAAAGCTGGAGGAGCTCAGCGGCATAGAAACATAGACATAGAAACATAGAAAATAGGTGCAGGAGTAGGCCATTCGGCCCTTCGAGCCTGCACCGCCATTCAATATGATCATGGCTGATCATCCAACTCAGTATCCTGTACCTGCCTTCTCTCCATACCCCCTGATCCCTTTAGCCACAAGGGCCACATCTAACTCCCTCTTAAATATAGCCAATGAACTGTGGCCTCAACTACCTTCTGTGGCAGAGAATTCCACAGATTCACCACTCTCTGTGTGAAAAATGTTTTTCTCATCTCGGTCCTAAAAGATTTCCCCCTTATCCTTAAACTGTGACCCCTTGTTCTGGACTTCCCCAACATCGGGAACAATCTTCCTGCATCTAGCCTGTCCAACCCCTTAAGAATTTTGTAAGTTTCTATAAGATCCCCCCTCAATCTTCTAAATTCTAGTGTGTACAAGCCGAGTCTATCCAGTCTTTCTTCATATGAAAGTCCTGCCATCCCAGGAATCAGTCTGGTGAACCTTCTCTGTACTCCCTCTATGGCAAGAATGTCTTTCCTCAGATTAGGAGACCAAAACTGTACGCAATACTCCAGGTGTGGTCTCACCAAGACCCTGTACAACTGCAGTAGAACCTCCCTGCTCCTATACTCAAATCCTTTTGCTATGAATGCTAACATACCATTCGCCTGGCACAGGCAGCATCTCTGGGGAGAAGGAATGGGTGACGTTTGTAGAGACTGCGAGGAAACAGGCCCTTCGCACCACCGAGTCCATGCCGACCAGCGATCCCTGCAACACTTAAGGGCCTCTCCCACTTGGCGTGCCATTTACGAGACCTCCGAAAATGTGTTGTTGCGTTGTGAGGCACGTGTAGCATGTGGGTAGTGCGGGACGGAGAGCCGTGGAGGAGTGTCGAGTTGCATGTGGTATCGCTCGGCGCTCCAGGATTTCGTGTTGCACGAAATTCTCGCACACTACCTGCGTGACGTATCGCGTAGGCACGCTGACGTATTGGGTACGCACGCTGACACATTGGGTATGCACGCTGACGGATTGGGTACGCACACTGACACATTGGGTACACACGCTGACGCATTGGGTACACACTCTGACGCATTGGGTACGCACGCTGACACATTGGGTACGCACACTGGCGCATTGGGTACGCACGCTGACGGATTGGGTACGCACACTGGCGCATTGGGTACGCACACTGACACATTGGGTACGCACGCTGACACATTGGGTACGCACCCTGACACATTGGGTACGCACCCTGACACATTGGGTACGCACGCTGACACATTGGGTACGCACGCTGACACATTGGGTACGCACGCTGACACATTGGGTACGCACGCTGACACATTGGGTACGCACGCTGACACATTGGGTACGCACGCTGGCGGATTGGGTACGCACGCTGATGTCCCGACATCTCACATGCATCACGTGGTGGTGCGTGGTTACGTTACTGTGCGTAACCAAGCGCCACCGCGCGCCGCAGGGTATTCTAATGACGTCACGCGCACCAGACGGCGTGATGACGCGTTGACCTATTTTACATATGACGCATAAATGAGGCACAAATGACGGCCAAGTGGGACAGGCCCCTTAACACTATCCGACACACGCTAGGGACAATTTACACTTACACCAAGCCAATTAACCTGCAAACCTGCACGTCTTTGGAGTGTGGGAGGAAACCGAAGATCTCGGAGAAAACCCAGCAAGGACGCGGGGAGAACGTACAGCGGCCGTAGTCAGGAACGATCCCGGGTCCCTGGCGCTGCAAGGCAGCAACTCGACCGTGCGTCACCATGCCAACCTGATGGAGTTGGGGAAAGTCGACGTTAAGGCTGTGATACTGGGTTAGAGCCACGCATTGTTATAAAGTCATACAGCGTAGAAACAAGCCCTTCAGCCCTAGTCCATTAATCCACCTGCCTGTGTTTGGCCCATATCCCTCTAAACCTGTCCTTACCATGTACCTGTCTAACTATTTCTTAAACGTTGCGATAGTCCCAGCCTCAACTACCTCCTCTGGCAGCTTGTTCCAAACACCCACCGCCCTTTGTGTGAAAAAGTTACCCCTCTGATTCCTATTAAATTGTATCCCCCCCCCCCCCCCCACCTTAAACCTATGTCCTCAGGTGCTCGATTCCCCTACTCTGGGCAAGAGGCTGACATATCAAAAATTCATGGAAGAACGCATCAGGGCAGGCAGCATCTGTGGAAGGAGTGGATAGGCTTCATTTTGGGTCGAGGTCCAGACCAAAATAGAGGAGCCAGGGGATATGGGGAGAAGGCAGGAATGGGGTAATAATAATAATAATAATAAATTTTATTTAATGGGCGCCTTTCAGACATCTCAAGGACACCTTACATAGTAATCGGAATAACATATAATCGGAATATAACAAGTAATAAAGACATCACAGAGACACAAATTAAAAACAGAATTCAATCCAAAAACAGAAAATCAAAAACACAGTGTGAAGAGAGAGCAGCGGCAGTCATTGGTACTGATTGGGGATGATCAGCCATGATCACATTGAATGGCGGTGCTGGCTCGAAGGGCCGAATGGCCTACTCCTGCACCTATTGTCTATTGCCTATTGTCTATTACACTCTAGGGACAATTTACAGAAGCCAATTCACCTGCAAGCCCTTATTTATTTTTTGCAGTGTGGGAGGAAACCGGAGCGCCCGGAGAAAACCCACGCAGGTCACTTTGAGAACACGCAATCTCCGTACAGGCAACACCGGCGGTCAGGACCGAACCCGGGTCTCCGGCGCCGTGAGGCAGCAACTCCAACTCTGCGCCACCGTGCAGCCCTCGCAGCTCCTCGATGCTCGGTGTTCCACGGGAGCGCACCTGAGTGTTTGATGTAAATTGGCGGATCAAGCGAAGAAGTTGTGGCAGAACGCGAAGCTATCAGAAGCTCTTTCTGTCAGGGTGTAGCTGTGTGCTGTTGGGAAAACTCGAAAAAAGCTTTAAAAGGCAACAGCACTTTGATGTGAGACCTTTCATCCCGTCACCTTCAAACCAGAACATTTCAAAGTATTTTTTTTTATTTTAATACATTTTTAATTTCTTTCACAAACAGGGAAAGAGCTCCAATCTAAAAATAGCAAACCACCATGCAAGCTTAATAGCTGGAGAAATTTGTCAGAAATCGGTCACAAAGATTAAAGATATCCTTTAGATCAAATGAAGGCATTTTTCCCATTCCCCTAATGAGTATTTACGCTCCAATCTGGAGATCTAATAATCAATCTTTTAAGAACTGAAGACGTTTTAAGTCTCGGACGAATATTTTGTTCATCTGCGGCTGATGTCGTAGCTTCTGACTGCATCGGTATTCATTTGTGGGCTCAGCACATGGCCATTATTCAATGCTTCCCTGCTACATGTCTCTGAGGAGGTGAGTCTCACCCCAGTCACTCCCTCTTCTCCCCCCTCTCCCATTCAGGCAAGAGGTACCGAAGTGTGAAAACGCACACCACCTCCAGATTCGGGGACAGTTTTCTTCCCAGCTGTTATCAGGGCAACTGAATCATCCTACCACAACCAGAGAGCGGTCCTGACCTCCCATCTACCTCGTGTTTATGAAGGGACTGCAGATGCTGGAAAATCGAAGGTAGACAAAAGTGCTGGAGAAACTCAGCGGGTGAGGCAGCATCTATGGAACGAAGGAAATAGGCAATGTTTCGGGCCGAAACCTTTCTTCAGTCTGAAGAAGGGTTTCGGCCCGAAACTTTGATATTTCCTTCGTTCCATAGATGCTGCCTCACCCGCTGAGTTTCTCCAGCACTTTTGTCCACCTCCCATCCACCTCATTGGAGACCCTCGGGCTATCTTTAATCAGACATTGTTGGCTTTACCTTTCACTAAGTATTATTCCCTTATCATGTATCCACACACTGTAAATGGCTCAATAGTGATCAGGTATTGTCTTTCCGCTGACTGGATAGCACGCAACATAAGATTTTCACTGTACCTCGGTACACGTGACAGTAAACTAAACTGAAACTGAACTGAACTGAACGTGTACTCAATGCATCAGTGTGCATACCCAATGCGCCCACGCCGACCAATGCTCCCCATCTACCCTAGTCCCACCTGCCCGTGTTTGCCCCATATCCATCTAAACCTGTCCTATCCATGTCCCTGAAACATTGTGATGGTACTGCCTCAACTACCTTCTCCGGCAGGTTTAGCTCAATCTGATTTATTTTATTTTAGATTAGTTTTGTTTACTTCACTTTAGTTTAGTTTGGACGTACAGCGTGGAAACAGGCCCTTCGGCCTAGCGAGTCCCCACCGACCAGCGATCCCGTACACTGGAATAATCCTATTCATCCCAGGGACAATTTACCAAAGACATTTTTTTTTTTTTTTAAATATTTTTATTAGAAGCAACCATGTTATGGTTAAAGTATAGTTACATATTATAGTAAAAAACTTTTCATATACATCAATCATACATTATTAAAATTTTCAATTGTAGATTGATTCTGCTTCTAGTGTTTTTTTTGGTGTATAGAAAGAGAGAAAAAGAGAAAAAAAAAAGAATTACAGATATCAAAAAAGAGAAAAGGTGGAATGAATTACTAATAATACGTCATTGGAGATAGGATCGTAGATTAAAAAGTATAACTTTTCACCTAATACTGAGTTTAAGTTTCAGTTGGGTTTTCGTGCCGGGCCAATCTATCCCTTCAAATAGTTAATGAATGGAGCCCATATTTTAACAAAAAGTTATTGTCTAATTCTTTCTAGATGTAGGGTCGCTGACATTTCCACAATCCACATTTTAATTGTGGGGGTTGTAGGGCCTTTCCAAAATGTTAATATTCATTTTTTCCCAGTTACTATACTGTAGTCGAGGAAGTTTCTTTGGCTTGTTGTGAGTGTTAGACTTTGTTCTGATATTCCAAGTATTATTAATTTTGAGTCTGGATCCAATTTAGTATTAACAACCGAAAACATTTAATCTACAAACCTGTACGTCTTTGGAGTGTGGGAGGAAACCGGAGCACCTGGAGAAAACCCACGCAGTCATGGGTTGAACGTACAAACTCCGTACAGACAGCACCCGTGGTCAGGATCGAACCCGGGTCCCTGGCGCTGCGAGGCAGCAACTCAACCGCTGCGCCACCGTGACGTCCCTTAACAGGACTTTATTGTGCATTTTACATTATTAGATTCAGATTCAGATTCAGATTCAATCTTTATTGTCATTGTGCAGTGTACAGTACAGAGACAACGAAATGCAGTTAGCATCTCACCCAGAAGAGCGAACATAGAATAATGGAACAGTAAAATATATATATGTACATACAGTGGTAGTAGTGCAATTTTTCTGGGGGAAGGAGTGTCCGGGGGGGGGGGGGGGGGGGGGGGGGGGGGAGGGGGGGTGGGTGACTGGCAATCACCAAGGTGCAGAGTTAAGTTGTGTGACAGCCGCAGGGGAGAAGCTGTTCCTGAACCTGCTGGTCCGGCAACGGAGAGACCTGTAGCGCCTCCCGGATGGGAGGAGGGTAAACAGTCTGTGGTTGGGGTGAGAGCAGTCCTTGACGATGCTGCGCAAACTCCGTACAGACAGCACCCGTGCAGCTTTATTCTGCATCAGTACACAGTGGACGGCTTGATTGAAATCATGTATAGTCTTTCCACCGACTGAAAAAAAGAGCTTTTGACTGCTGAGAGAATGGAGCGGCTGGACTTGTACACTCTGGAGTTTAGAAGGATGAGAGTGGATCTTATTGAAACATATAAGATTAGTAAGGGTTTGGACACGCTAGAGGCTGGAAACATGTTCCCAATGTTGGGGGAGTCCAGAACCAGGGGCCACACACAGTTTAAGAATAAGGGGTAAGGCCATTTAGAACGGAAACAAGGAAACACTTTTTCTCACAGAGAGTTGTGAGTCTGTGGAATTCTCTGGCTCAGAGGGCGGTGGAGGCCGGTTCTCTGGATACTTTCAAGAGAGAGCTAGATAGGGCTGTTAAAGATTCGGAGTCAGGGTATATGGGGAGAAGGCAGGAACGGGGTACTGATTGGGGATGATCAGCCATGATCACATTGAATGGCAGTGTTGGCTCGAAGGGCCGAATGGCCTACTCCTGCACCTGTTGTCTATTGCCTATTTTCTGTACCTCGGTACACGTGACAATAAACGAAACAAAATTAAAGCCACTTCTTTGAAGGGACGTAGTCAGCATGGTGAGGGTGTCACTGCCCATCATGGCCTGGTCCATCACAGGTACTGACCTCCCTACCATCAAGGGGATCCATAGGAGTCACTGCCTCAAAAAGGCAGCTAATATCATCAAAGATCCACATCACCCTGGCCATGCACTCATTGCACTGCTACCATCGGGAAGAAGAGTAATGCCCCTGTCCCACTTAGGAAACCTGAACGGAAACCTCTGGAGACTTTGCGCCCCACCCAAGGTTTCCGTGCGGTTCCCGGAGGTTTTGGTCAGTCTCCCTAATGGTCGAAAATGGTTTCCGCTTCTTCTATGTTCCGGCGAATATTTCAAAAAATTCAAACCCGGCCGCGACTAAAAATAGGTTGCCGACTCCCCCAGCATCGGGAACATGTTTCCTGCCTCTAGCGTGTCCAAACCCTTAACAATCTTATGTGTTTCAATAAGATGCCCTCTCATCCTTCTAAATTCCAGAGTGTACAAGCCCAGCCGATCCATTCTCTCAGCATATGACAGTCCCGCCATCCCGGGAATTAATCTTGTAAACCTACGCTGCACTCCCTCAATAGCAAGAATGTCCTTCCTCAGTTGCTGAGGAGGTTGATGAGAGCATGGCGGACTGCCGTGAGGGGGGAGGGGGAGAACAACGGAGGACCCGGTGTGGGGGGGACTGTTGGGGGGGGGGGAGGGGGAATGAGAACAAAAGGGGGAGCGGGTGTGCTTTGTAAAGGGCCCCTCCCACCAGCATGCGACTCCATGCGGCAAGCGCGACCTAACGTGGTCGCTTGAGCCGTACGGCCTCGCGGGGCCGGTCCCACTTCGATCGCCGGAGCCGTATGGAGTTGTGCGGAGCTGGGCCCGACATCGCGCGGGGCTCCGGAAAACTGACCGTGTTAAAAAACTCCGCGCGGCAACAGCCTGCCGGCCCGCAGCCGCCTCGACGCCGTAACGTCACGTGCGAACTTCCCGCGGACTTCGCTCGAACTTCACGTCACTCACTCGACCTCCGCGCGGCCCCCGCTTCTGGTTAGGTCGCACTTGCCGCATGGAGTCACATGCTCGTGGGACAGACCCTTAACTTTGTCAGGGCTGTGAGTGGCTGCCATTTGTATATATGGTGTAGGCAAGCAAAGAATCTCACTGTGCCTACTCACCTGTGACAATAGAGGATTCCAATTCCTATGTTGGCCGGTGTGGGCAAGTTGGGCCGAAGGGCCTGTTCTCACCCTATATCACTCTAGGACTCTATGTTGGCTATGTGGCCGTGATGCTGTTTCATCGCATCCGAACCTCGCCGCACTCGAACATAGAAACATAGAAACATATACAATAGGTGCAGGAGTAGGCCATTCGGCCCTTCGAGCCTGCACCGCCATTCAATATGATCATGGCTGATCATCCAACTCAGTATCCTGTACCTGCCTTCTCTCCATACCCCCTGATCCCTTTAGCCACAAGGGCCACATCTAACTCTCTCTTAAATATAGCCAATGAACTGTGGCCTCAACTACCTTCTGTGGCAGAGAATTCCACAGATTCACCACTCTCTGTGTGAAAAATGTTTTCCTCATCTCGGTCCTAAAAGATTTCCCCCTTATCCTTAAACTGTGTGACCCCTTGTTCTGGACTTCCCCCAACATCGGGAACATGAGATAATAAATGACTTGAGCAGCCGAGCGGTGGCAAAGTGTGTGTGTGGTTCGTGTAGAGTTTGCTGGTGGCCCCAGAGACCCAGGTTCGATCCCAGCCTCGGGTTCTGCGAAATCTCACTGTGACCGCGCGGGGTTTCCTCCGGGTGCTCCGGTTTCCTCCCGCATCCCAAAGACGTGTGGGCGGGCAGGTTTTGATTGTCCTCCGTGCCGTCCCTTGTGGCGCGGGTGAGTAATGGAATGTAGGCGGATGTAGGAGTGGGGAGATTTACATGTAACTAGCGAAGGCAGATCGAAAGCCCATTGTGGATTACACCACTTCCTGTGCCTTGACTATATGAATAACATGTGTGTGCTTCCTGTCCTCACTAGTTCAGTTTAGTTCAGTTCAGTTTAGAGATACAGCACGGAAACAGGCCCTTCAGCCCGCTGAATCCATGCCGACCAGCGATCCCCGCACATCAACACTTATCAAGTCAAGAGTGTTTCATTGTCATGTGTCCCAGATAGAACAATGAAACATAGAAACATAGAAACATAGAAAATAGGTGCAGGAGGAGGCCATTCGGCCCTTCGAGCCAGCACCACCATTCATTGTGATCATGGCTGATCGTATAACCCGTGCATGCCTTCTCCCCATATCCCTTGACTCCACTAGCCCCTAGAGCTCTATCCAACTCTCTCTTAAATCCATCCAGTGACTTGGCCTCCACTGCCTTCTGTGGCAGGGAATTCCATAAATACACAACTCTCTGGGTGAAAAAGTTTGTTCTCACCTCAGTCTTAAATGACCTCCCCTTTATTCTAAGACTGTGTGGCCCCTGGTTCTGGACTCGCCCAACATTGGGAACATTTTTCCTGCATTGTCCAGATCAGATCAGCGTGACCATATATATATATACACACATAACTTGTCCAGTCCTTTTATAATTTTATATGTTTCTATAAGATCCCACCTCATCCTTCTAAACTCCAGTGAATACAAGCCTAGCCTTTTCAACCTTTCCTCATATGACAGTCCCGCCATGACATTCTTAATTGTAGCAGCACAACAGATTATGTCAACATCGTACACTCTAAACAATATATTGAACAAGTAAAAAAGTTCAGTGTGTGTACACGTACACATGGACAAACACACACATGTATGATGAAGGGTCTCGACCCGAAATGTCACCAATTCCTACTCTCCATAGATGCTGCCTCACCCGCGGAGTTACTCCAGCATTTCGTGTCTACCACATATATGTAGTCACGGTGGGGCAACGGTAGAGTTTCTGCCTTACAGCAAAATACAGCGCCAGAGACCCGGGTTCGATCCCGACCACGGGCGCTGTCTGTATGGAGTCTGTACCTTCTCCCCGTGACCTGCGTGGGTTTTCTCCGAGATCTTCGATTTCCTCCCGCACTCCAAATACGCGCAGGTTTGCAGGCTAATCGGTTCCCTGATAATAGCCGGGAAGAAACTGTCCCTGAATCTGGAGGTGGTGTGCGTTTTCACACTTCTCTACCTCTTGCCCGACGGGAGAGTGGCGAAGAGGGAATGATCGGGGCGTGAATTTGCGATTTTAGAAGGAAACCGGAGTACCTGAAGGAAACCCATGCGGTCACAGGGAGAACGTGCAAACTCCACACAGACAGCACCGGCGATCTGGATTGAATCCAGGTAGCAGCTCCTTCAGCTGCGCCACTCTGCTGCCCATTTCAGCTGCCCCTTTCGGCCCATCAAGTCTACTCTGTCATTCAATCATGGCTGATCTATCTATCTTTCCCTCTCAATCCCATTCTCCTGCCTTCTCCCCATAGCCCCTGACACTCGTACTAATCAAGAACCTCTCTATCTCTGCCTTTATTGTTATTATTGCCTTAAAAATATCCATTGACTTTCTCCAACACCATCTGTGGCAATAAATTCCACAGATTCGCCACCCTCTGACTAAAGAAATTCTTCCTCATCTCCTTCCTAAAGGAACGTCCTTTAATTCTGAGGCTGTGGCCTCTGGTCCTAGACTCTCCCACTAGAGGAAGCATCCTCTCCACATCCACTCTATGCAGGCCTTTTGCTATACGGTAAGTTTCGATGAGGTCCCTCCCCTCGTCCTTCTAAACTCCAGCGAGTGCAGGCCCAGTGCCGAAAAACGCTCATGATAACGTTATCCCACACATTCCTGGGATCATTCCCGTTAAACCTCCTCCGGACCCTCGCCATCACCAGCGCATCCTTCCTCAGATATGGGGCTTAATAATCTTATATGAAACATATAAGATTATTAAGGGTTTGGACACGCTAGAGGCAGGAAACATGTTCCCGGTGTTGGGGGAGTCCAGAACCAGGGGTCGCACAGTTTAAGAATAAGGGGTAAGCCATTTAGAACGGAGATGAGGAAACACTTTTTCACACAGAGTGTGAGTGTGGAATTCGCTGCCTCAGGGGCGGTGGAGGCCGGTTCTCTGGATGCTTTCAAGAGAGAGCTAGAAAGCTCTTAAAGATTGTGGAGTCAGGGGATATGGGGAGAAGGCAGGAACGGGATATACTGATTCCGGATGATCAGCCGTGATTACATAGAAATATAGAAAATAGGTGCAGGGATAGGCCATTCGGCCCTTCGAGCCTGCACCGCCATTCAATATGATCATGGCTGATCATCCCCAATCAGTACCTGCCTTCTCTCCATACCCCCTGATCCCTTTAGCCACAAGGGCCACATCTAACTCCCTCTTAAATATAGCCAATGAACTGGCCTCAACTACATTCTGTGGCAGAGAATTCCAGAGATTCACCACTCTCTGTGTAAAAAATGTTTTTATCATCTAAAAAATCCTAAAAGATTTCCCCTTTATCCTTAAACTCTGACCCCTTGTTCTGGACTTCCCCAACACCGGGAACAATCTTCCTGCATCTAGCCTGTCCAACCCCTTAAGAATTTTGTAAGTTTCCATAAGATCCCCCCCTCAATCTTCTAAATTCTAGCGAGTACAAGCCGAGTCTATCCAGTCTTTCTTCATATGAAAGTCCTGACATCCCAGGAATCAGTCTGGTGAACCTTCTCTGTACTCCCTCTATGGCAAGAATGTCCTTCCTCCGATTAGGAGACCAAAACTGTACGCAATACTCCAGGTTACATTGAATGGCTCGAATGGCCTACTCCTGCACCTATTGTCTATTGTCGATCTCTGCTCCACTAGCTTGTTGCTTACAAGCAAAGGATGGGTGGTCTAAAACACACACACACGGGATTCACATACCACAACAATCAGGGAATAGTTTCAAAATTAGAGCGCTGTACTAATTAATTATAGCATTCCTCAACTCCTTTACTCGTACCCGTTCAATGAAATGCAACACACCCTCTCCTCAAACAGCAGTTAGCACACAAGGCAACAGGCATCTGTGGAGCTAATACCTGTGCAAATACCAGGCTGAAGTTTGGCTGCAATGATCCTTTGTACAAAATAATATGCATTTTTCTGCTGGCATTTTCTAAATTCTGAAGCTGCCACTTCACGACAGGGAGGGTCAGAGAGGAAGGGGAAGCGATACAATAGTGGATGTGGAGAGGATGCTTCCACTGGTTGGAGAGTCTAGGACCAGTGGGCACAGCCTCAGGATTAAAGGGCGTTCCTTTGGGAAGGAATTGAGGAGGAATTTCTTCAGTCAGTGGGGTGGTGAATCTGTGTGATTCTTTGCCACAGAAGGCTGTGGAGACAGAGATAGTTTGGGTATTTTTAATGCAGAGGTGGATAGATTCTCGATTAGTACGGGTGCCAGGGGTTATGGTTCGAAGGCAGGAGAATATGGTTGGGAGGGAGAGATAGATCAGTCAAGATTAAATAGCGCAGTAGATGTGATGAGCTGAATGGCTAGGAAAAGGGGAGATGCAGCGAGACCTGGGTGTCATGGTACACCAGTCATTGAAAGTAGGCATGCAGGTGCAGCAGGCAGTGAAGAAAGCGAATGGTATGTTAACTTTCATAGCAAAAGGATTTGAGTATAGGAGCAGGGAGGTTCTACTGCAGTTGTACAGGGTCTTGGTGAGACCACACCTGGAGTATTGCGTACAGTTTTGGTCTCCAAATCTGAGGAAGGACATTATTGCCATAGAGGGAGTGCAGAGAAGGTTCACCAGACTGATTCCTGGGATGTCAGGACTGTCTTATGAAGAAAGACTGGATAGACTTGGTTTATACTCTCTAGAATTTAGGAGATTGAGAGGGGATCTTATAGAAACTTACAAAATTCTTAAGGGGTTGGACAGGCTAGATGCAGGAAGATTGCTCCCGATGTTGGGGAAGTCCAGGACAAGGGGTCACAGCTTAAGGATAAGGGGGAAATCCTTTAAAACCGAGATGAGAAGAACTTCTTTCACACAGAGAGTGGTGAATCTCTGGAACTCTCTGCCACAGAGGGTAGTCGAGGCCAGTTCATTGGCTATATTTAAGAGGGAGTTAGATGTGGCCCTTGTGGCTAAAGGGATCAGAGGGTATGGAGAGAAGGCAGGTACGGGATACTGAGTTGGATGATCAGCCATGATCATATTGAATGGCGGTGCAGGCTCGAAGGGCCGAATGGCCTACTCCTGCACCTAATTTCTATGTTTCTATGTTTCTATGGCCTAATTCTGCTCCAGAGACGTGATTGATTTTTCGTATCACATTCTCCGGGCGCTCTGCGGCCTACCATCGATGGAGCTGGGAGCCGCCTCGGACTGTCGCGAGCCCCACCGCGGGGCGCGGACTTAACATCGGAGCTGATCCCTTGCCTGGGATCGCTCTCACCGCCACCACCGCGGACTTTACCATCAAGGGCTCGCAGTCGGGTGAGGCCGAGTCGGGGAGCTCCAACGCCGCAGAAGGCTCGACCAGCCCCGACGCGAGGTTTGATCGCCCGGCGCTGGGGGAGCTGACCACCCCGCCGATGCGGGAGCTGATCGCCTCGACGCGGAGGGCCCAAACGCCGCCGGTTACCGGAATCAAGATCGTCCCGTCAACGGAGGCTCGAGGCCCCACGACCGAGGAAGAACTAAGGGAAGGGACTTGAACTTTATTTCGCCTTCCATCACAGTGAGGAATGTGGAGGGGTAACTGTGGTGGATGTTGATGTTAAAATGTGTTTTTGAGGTGATCTGTTGCTTTTAATTGTATGACTGACCTGGCCAATGAAATTCATCGTATATGTTGCAAAACATACTTGGCGAATAAAGTCTGATTCTGATTCTGATTCTGATTCTGATTCTAACATTTGTGAACTTAGGAACCTGTGAAAGTGCTGGAATAACTCAGCGGGTCCGGCAGCATCTTTGGAGAACATGAGCAGTGTGTCGGAAGGAACTGCAGGTGCTGGTTTACAACAAAGGTAGACAACAAAATGCTGGGCGGACAAAAATGCTGGAGAAACTCAGCGGGTGAGGCAGCATCTATGGAGTGAAGGAATAGGAAATGTTGCAGGGACTACCTGAAATTGGAGAAGTCAATATTCATACCGCTGGGGTGTAAACTACCGAAGCGGAATATGAGGTGCTGCTCCTCCAATTTGCGGTGGGCCTCACTCTGGCCATGGAGGAGGCCCAGGACAGAAAGGTCGGATTCGGAATGGGAGGGGGAGTTGAAGTTGAAGTCCACCTCCAGTTTAAATTCCTCCAGTTTAAAGTCCTCCAGTTTAAATTCCATTTGGAATATTTTGGAGGACCAAGAAATCAAGAACCAAGAACCAAGGTTGGTTATTGCGGACCGAGCGGAGGTGTTGGGCGAAATGATCGCCAAGCCTGCGCTTGGTCTCACCGATGTAGAGCAGTTGACACCTAGAGCAGCGGATGCAATAGATGAGGTTGGAGGAGGTGCAGGTGAACCTCTGCCGCACCTGGAAAGACTGCTTGGGTCCTTGGATGGAGTCAAGGGGGAGGTAAAGCGACAAGTATGGCATTTCCTGCGGTTGCAAGGGGAAAGTACCAGGGGAGGGGGTGGTTTGGGTGGGAAGGGACAAATTGACCAGGGAGTTACGGAGTGAATTTCGTCTACAACAAAATGCTGGGGTCAGGCAACATCTTTTGGTATAGATTAGAGATACAGCGTGGAAACAGGCCCATCAGCCCACCAATTTTACCCAAACTAATTAACCTACAAACCTGTACGTCTTTGGAGCGTGGGAGGAAACTGGAGCAACCGGAGAAAGCTCTTGCAGTCACGGGGAGAACGTACAAACTCCGTACAGACAGCATCCGTAGTCAGGATCGAACCCGGGTCTCTGGCGTTGAAAGAAGGGTTCCAACCCATAAAAGCCACCCATTTCTTTTCTCCAGAGATGCTTCCTGACCCGCTGAGTTACTCCAGCACTTTACGCCCATCTATAGATAGGTGACGTTTCGGGTCAAAACGCACACCTCCAGATTCAGGGACAGTTTGTACCCTGCTGTTAGCAGGCAACTGAACCATCCTATGAACACCGGAGGGTTGACCTGAGCTACTATCTACCTTTGGAGACCCTCAGATTATCTTTACTCGGACGTTACTGGACTTTATCTTGCACTAAACATATCAACTTTTTGGTGGTGGATGGTGGAAAGGGTCAAAAACTTCAAATTCCTGGGCGTGCATATTTCCGAAGATCTTTCCTGGTCCGAGAACACTGATGCAATCATAAAGAAAACACATCAGCTCCTCAACTTCCTGAGAAGATTACGGAGAGTCGGTTTATCAAGGAGGACTCTCTCGGACTTCTACAGGTGCACAGTAGAGATCATGCTGACCGGTTGCATCGTGGCTTGGTTCGGCAACTTGAACATCCAGGAGCAGAAAAGACTACAAAAAGTATTAAACACTGCCCAGTCCATCATCGGCTCTGATCTTTCTACCATCGAAAGGATCTTTCGCAGTCGCTGCCTCAAAAAGGCAGCCAGCATCATCAAAGACCCACACCATCCTGGCCACACGCTCAACTCTCCGTTGCCATCGGGAAGAAGGTACAGGAGCCTGAAATCTGGAACGTCCAGGTTCAGGAATAGCTGCTTCCCCACAGCCATCAGGCTATTAAATACGACATCAAACAAACAGTAAATAAACAGGTAAAGTGTTAAGGGCCTGTCCCACTTTCACAACCTAATTCACAACCTTTTTTACTCGTGGACATTTTTCATCAGACCAGAAAAAACTCCCCGACCTACTTGATGTCACGAGTACCTACGACTAGCATCACGGCCTGCTACAACCTACCCACGACCTCCTACGACCTTGTGATGACAATGCTGCGAGTATGAGTCAAGGGCAAACTCGCCAGAGGTTGTGAATCAGGTTGTGAAAGTGGGACAGGCCCGTGACAGTCTCTGGCACTTTATCTGTTTATTTATTGTGTACATATATGGTCTATGCAGGCACGGAAATCGTTATCAAAACATGGAGGGGACCGGGAGACAGGGGGGACACAATTTCTCGGCGGCCGCGCGCGCATGCGCACACTCACACACACGCGCGCGAGGCTTCGGAGGCTAAATCCAGCGCTAAATGCAGCTCAACTCTGCCTGTCTCGCCAGGTTAACCTACAGCCCTGCCTGGACTGACGGGACACCAGCGCTGCTTCTCCGCGCTGGCTGTAAACCTGGGCCATATTTCCCGCAAGCCCAGGCAGGGCTGTAGGTTAACCTGGCGGGACAGGCAGAGTTGAGCTGGGTTTAGCACTGCTTCTCTGCGCTGGCTGTGGGCCTGGAGGCACCGCACCCGTCTGACTCCCGACCTCTCTGGCCACCCTCTGAACACTTTATCTGTTTATTTACTGTTTGTTTGATGTCGTATTTAATAGCCTGATGGCTGTGGGGAAGCAGCTATTCCTGAACCTGGACGTTCCTGATTTCAGGCTCCTGTACCTTCTTCCCGATGGCAACGGAGAGATGAGCGTGTGGGTTTGGGGGGGGGCGACACTCGGGTGGGGACGGGACAGCGCCGGAGACCCGGCCGGGATTGATCCTGGCTGCGGATGAGGCGCAGGTCTGTGCCGAGAGTGTTTTGGCACGTCTCCCTCCTCCAATCACCGCACTCTATCCTCAGTCCCACCCCCCCTACTGCCTCTGACCGACACCTCCCTCCTCCAATGATCGTGCTGAATCATCATGTCCCGCCCCATTGCCTGCTGACCGACGTCTCTCTCGTCCAATCGGCGCCCTCGATCAACAGTCCCACCCCCACTGTCTCGCAGAAAGCGGAGATTTCACCGGGTTTTAAAATGCGGATTACAAAAAATGGGGGGGATCGTCCCCCACCTCTCAAAACAGGGGGGGGGGGGGGGGCGTGTCCCACCTGCCCCCCCCGCTGGGATTTCCGCCCCTGGGTCTATGGAATATAGACAGACTGAACTTTTATCTCCTGTTCAGTATTATGTTTACAATATTCTGTTGTGCTGCAGCAAGCAAGAATGTCATTGTCCTATCTGGGACACATCACCATAAAACTCTCTTGACTTGACTTGACTCTTGAAGGGACTCGTTTGGCCAATGGGCCTGTTCCTGCGCTGTATCTCTACACGAAACTAAAAGATGCTGCCTGACCCGCCGAATTACTCCTGATTAAATGTTACCTTGTGTACCTCATTGTCAACTTCCCCTCTGCTAACGATGATTCATTCTACATTATCCTGGAGCAACGTCTCCTTTGATCTCTCATTTTCACACCTTATCCTTATGTCACCCTCTCCTCCGACTCTCTGAATTACATGGGAAGGCGACATTTCAGGTTAGGACTCATCTTTGGCCAATGAATGCATCAGTGGCGGGGCCTAACGGCAGCGGCTCGACTGCTGTCCGTCTGTCTGTTGAAAATTTTTGTCCCGTTAGATGTATGTTTTTGATTCTAATTTTTATTATATTTTTAGCTGTGTATAGAAACATAGAAACATAGAAATTAGGTGCAGGAGTAGGCCATTCGGCCCTTCGAGCCTGCACCGCCATTCAATATGATCATGGCTGATCATCCAACTCAGTATCCCGTACCTGCCTTCTCTCCATACCCCCTGATCCCCTTAGCCACAAGGGCCACATCTAACTCCCTCTTAAATATAGCCAATGGACTGGCCTCGACTACCCTCTGTGGCAGAGAGTTCCAGAGATTCACCACTCTCTGTGTGAAAAAAGTTCTTCTCATCTCGGTTTTAAAGGATTTCCCCTTTATCCTTAAGCTGTGACCCCTTGTCCTGGACTTCCCCAACATCGGGAGCAATCTTCCTGCATCTAGCCTGTCCAACCCCTTAAGAATTTTGTAAGTTTCTATAAGATCCCCTCTCAATCTCCTAAATTCTAGAGAGTATAAACCAAGTCTATCCAGTCTTTCTTCATAAGACAGTCCTGACATCCCAGGAATCAGTCTGGTGAACCTTCTCTGCACTCCCTCTATGGCAATAATGTCCTTCCTCAGATTTGGAGACCAAAACTGTACGCAATACTCCAGGTGTGGTCTCACCAAGACCCTGTACAACTGCAGTAGAACCTCCCTGCTCCTATACTCAAATCCTTTTGCTATGAAAGCTAACATACCATTCGCTTTCTTCACTGCCTGCTGCACCTGCATGCCTACTTTCAATGACTGGTGTACCATGACACACAGGTCTCGCTGCATCTCCCCTTTTCCTAGTCGGCCACCATTTAGATAATAGTCTGCTTTCCTGTTTTTGCCACCAAAATGGATAACCTCACATTTATCCACATTATACTGCATCTGCCAAACATTTGCCCACTCACCCAGCCTATCCAAGTCACCTTGTAGTCTCCTAGCATCCTCCTCACAGCTAACACTGCCCCCCAGCTTAGTGTCATCTGCAAACTTGGAGATATTGCCTTCAATTCCCTCATCCAGATCATTAATATATATTGTAAATAGCTGGGGTCCCAGCACTGAGCCTTGCGGTACCCCACTAGTCACTGCCTGCCATTGTGAAAAGGACCCGTTTACTCCTACTCTTTGCTTCCTGTTTGCCAGCCAGTTCTCTATCCACATCAATACTGAACCCCCAATGCCGTGTGCTTTAAGCTTGTATACTAATCTCTTATGTGGGACCTTGTCGAAAGCCTTCTGGAAGTCCAGTTACACCACATCCACTGGTTCTCCCCTATCCACTCTACTAGTTACATCCTCGAAAAATTCTATAAGATTCGTCAGACATGATTTACCTTTTGTAAATCCATGCTGACTTTGTCCAATGATTTCACCACTTTCCAAATGTGCTGCTATCCCATCTTTAATAACTGACTCTAGCAGTTTCCCCACTACCGATGTTAGACTAACTGGTCTGTAATTCCCCGTTTTCTCTCTCCCTCCCTTCTTAAAAAGTGGGGTTACGTTTGCTACCTGCCAATCCTCAGGAACTATTCCAGAATCTAAAGAGTTTTGAAAGATTATTACTAATGCATCCACTATTTCTGGAGCTACTTCCTTAAGTACTCTGGGATGCAGCCTATCTGGCCCTGGGGATTTATCGGCCTTTAATCCATATAATTACCCAACACCACTTCCCGGCTAACCTGTTCACTCAATTCCTCCAACTCCTTTGACCTATATGTAGGGGGTGGGGGGTGTGGGGTAAATCATTAGTCTCTTCCCTGTACGGGACCCGACTTTTTCCCTATCGGGTCTCCGGTGTTGTTGGGCCTAACATCGAGGAGCCGGCGGCAGCCTCCAACCGGAACCAACCTGGGGGCTCCAGTCGCAGAGCCTGCGGACCTGCCATCGCGGAGCTGGCTGACTTCGGAACGGGAAGAGCTGTGGTGGCGCTCGGCTGCGACCCGACTTCGGAGCTTCGGAGGCTCCGGCCGCAGGCCCGGTGGACGGTAACATCGGGAGCTCGCAGGTCCCTGGTGGGAGACCGCTTTTCGAAGCTCCCGCAACGGCAACTTCTCCCGCCTGAATCGCGGGGTATAAAGGACTCGGAGCGGGGCCTAACATCGCCCGGCGCGGCTTAAACGGCCACGGGACTTACCATCCCCCACCGGGGGGCTTTAACATCCTGAGCCCCAGTCACCTCGGCGCTGCAGTTGGACTGCTGGACCGCGGGAGAAGAACAAAGGGAAGAGATAAAGACTTTGCCTTCCATCACAGTGAGGAGATGTTGGAGATACACTGTGATGGATGTTTGTGTAAATTGTGTCAAGTGTGTGTCTTGATTTTCTTTTGTAATGTCATGACTGTAGGAATGAAATTTCGTTCAAACCTTGTCTGGTTGAATGACAATAAAAGGCATCCTATTCATTCTATTCTATTCTATCTTCAACCCGACTTGAGCGTCTCTCCCGTGATGCTGCCTGTCTCGCTGAGTTACTCCGGCGTTTTGTGTCTATCCATCTTCCACACACTATTCCATGTCCAATGGCCAATCTGCCAAAGTCATCTTCACTAAGATGTCAGGGGAGGGGGCGGGACAAAGATAGAATGTAGGCGGAGACAGTAAGACTAGTGGGAGAAGTCTGTCTGAAGAAGGGTTTCGGCCCGAAACGTCGCCTATTTCCTTCGCTCCATAGATGCTGCTGCACCCGCTGAGTTTCTCCAGCATTTTTGTGTACCTTCGATCTTCCAGCATCTGCAGTTCCTTCTTGAAGACTAGTGGGAGAACTGGGAAGGGGAAGGGGGATGGAGAGGGATATTTGAAGTTACAACTTGCAAGGCAGCTTCTTCTCTCCGCTCTCTCCCATAGTCTGTTCAAAGCCTGGTTTTGCACTTTGTTTCCTTTGACAGGCTGCCAGTGTGGTCTGATATATTTCCTCTGCCTCCTGACACCTTGCCCGGAGGGGAATGGTAACACGACATTTAAAATAACATTCATGAGATAATACATCTTACGTCTTGAATTTATGATTCATATTTCATATTTCCTTGTGAAGTGGAAATCCATTTCGACCCACCCAGCTAGAGCTTCGGTTGCAAGTCATTTCACCCGCGTTCCTGCTCGGTGGTTGAGCGGTGGAGTTGCTGCCTGACAGGGCACAGAGACCCGGGTTCGATCCCGAATCCGTACCGAGTTTGTACGTTCTCCCCGTGACCCGCGCGGCCTTTCTCCGCGATCGTTGGTTTCCTCCCACACTCCATCAGTCCCATCAGTTTCATCAGTCTATCCAACACCATTTCCTGCCTAATATAACCATATAACAATTACAGCACGGAAACAGGCCATCTCGGCCCTTCTAGTCCGTGCCGAACACTTACTCTCACCTAGTCCCATCTACCTGCACTCAGACCATAACCCTCCATTCCTTTCCCGTCCATATACCTATCCAATTTATTTTTAAATGATAAAATCGAACCTGCCTCCACCACTTCCACTGGAAGCTCATTCCACACAGCTACCACTCTCTGAGTAAAGAAGTTCCCCCTCATGTTACCCTTAAACTTTTGTCCCTTAATTCTCAAATTATATCAAATCAAATTCATAGAAACATAGAAAATAGGTGCAGGAGTAGGCCATTCGGCCCTTCGAGCCTGCACCGCCATTCAATATGATCATGGCTGATCATCCAACTCAGTATCCTGTACCTGCCTTCTCTCCATACCCCCTGATTCCTTTAGCCACAAGGACCACATCTAACTCCATCTTAAATATAGCCAATGAACTGGCCTCGACTACCCTCTGTGGCAGAGAATTCCAGAGATTCACCACTCTCTGTGTGAAAAATGTTTTTCTCATCTCGGTCCTAAAAGATTTCCCCCTTATCCTTAAACTGTGACCCCTTGTTCTGGACTTACCCCAACACCGGGAACAATCTTCCTGCATCTAGCCTGTCCAACCCCTTAAGAATTTTGTAAGTTTCTATAAGATCCCCCCTCAATCTTCTAAATTCTAGCGAGTACAAGCCGAGTCTATCCAGTCTTTCTTCATATGAAAGTCCTGACATCCCAGGAATCAGTCTGGTGAACCTTCTCTGTACTCCCTCTATGGCAAGAATGTCTTTCCTCAGATGTCCTCAAATGTGGATTTCCTTCAGTTCCTCCGAGGATTACGAGAATGTTGCCAGGAATAGAGGGTGTGAGCTATAGGGAGAGGTTGAGTAGGCTCTGGCTCTATTCCCTGGAGCGCAGGAGGATGAGGGGGTGATCTTTTTTACACAGAGGGTGGTGGGTGTAAGGAGCGAGCTTCCGGAGGAGGAAGTTGAGGCAGTACCATCCCCATGTTTAAGAGACATTGGGACAGGAACATGAATAGGGTAGGAATAGGGTCTCCCCTCACCTTAAACCTATGTCCTCTGGTTCTCGATTCTCTTACTCTTGGCACGAGACTGTGCGTTTACCCGATCTATTCCTCTCATGATTTTGTACGCCCCTATAAGATCACCCCTCATCCCCCTGCGCACCAAGGAATACAGTCCAAACCTGCTATACCTCTCCCTATAGCTCAGGCTCACAATTCCTAGAAACATCCTCTCTGCACCCTTTCCAGCCTGATAACATCTTTCCTAAAACTGAACACAATGCTGTCAATGTGGCCTCTCCAACATGTTTATACAGTTATAGGGACTCAGAGTGCGGAAACAGGCCCTTCAGCCCTTCTTGCCCACGCCGACCAACGTGCCCCGTCTACACTATTCCCACCATCCCGGACTTGGCTCATATCCCTCATATCCCATAACCCTCAACAGTTTAAGAATAAGGGGTAAGCCATTTAGAACGGAGATGACGAAACACCTTTTCCACACAGAGAGCTGTGAATCTGTGGAATTCTCTACCTCAGAGGGCGGTGGAGGCCGGTTCTTTGGATAGTTTAAGATAGAGCTAGATAGGGCTCTTGAAGATAGCGGAGTCAGGGGCTACAGGGAGAAGGCAGGAATGGGGTACTGATTGGGGATGATCAGCCATGATCACATTGGATGGTGGTGCTGGCTCGAAGGGCCGAATGTCCTACTCCTGCACCTATTGTCTATTGTCTATTGAACCTGAGCAGACTTTTTTACACCAAAGGGCCGGTCCCACCAGCATGCGGCCTGCATGCGGCGAGCGCGACCAAACTGGAAGCGGGGGCCGCGCGGAGGTCGAGTGAGTGATGTTAAGTTCGAGCGAAGTCCGCGGGAAGTTCGCGCGTGACGTACGGCGTCAAGACGCTGGGTACGGCATCAAGACCCTGCGCACGCCCGTTGAGGCGATGCGTACGGCGTCGAGGCGGCTGCGGGCCGGTAGGCCGTTGCCGCGCGGAATTTTTTAGCACGGTCAATTTTCTGGAGCCCCGCGCGATGTCGGGACCGGCTCCGCACAACTCCATACGGCTCCGGCGCTCGAAGTGGGACCGGCCCCGCGAGGCCGTACGGCTCAAGCGACCACGTTGGGTCGCGCTTGCCGCATGGAGTCGCATGCTCTTGGGACAGGCCCTTAAGGGTGGTGGTGGGTGTAAGGAAGGAGCTGCCGGAGGAGATAGTTGAAGCAGTACCATCACAGTGTTTAAGAGACATTTGGACAGGAACATGGATAGGATAGGTTTGGAGGGATATAGGCCAAACACGGGTAGGTGGGACTGGTGTAGATGGGGCATATTGGTCGGCATGGGCAAGTTGGGCCGAAGGGCCTGTTTTCCACATT
Source organism: Amblyraja radiata (assembly GCF_010909765.2). Lineage (NCBI taxonomy): Eukaryota > Metazoa > Chordata > Chondrichthyes > Rajiformes > Rajidae > Amblyraja > Amblyraja radiata. The sequence goes on along the minus strand of NC_045962.1, from coordinate 85,231,485 downwards.
GTATGACTTTCTATGAGCTGGGGCAAAGTGGAAGATAGAGAGTGCAGAATATAGTTCTCAGCATTGTAGCGCATCAGTCACGGGCATATGGGACGAGCTGCCAGAGGAGGTAGTTGAGGCAGGTACGATCATAACTTTCAAGTAAGTAAGTAAGTAAGTTTATTGGCCAAGTATTCACATACAAGGAATTTGCCTTGGTGCTCCGCCCACAAGTAACAACATGACATACAGTGACAGTTACGAATGACTCAGAAAACACTAAACATTAATAATAATAAAACATGAATGATAAAACACCATTTATCAAGCATGTGAACCAACAAAATACCAGATCAAAGGGAGGCTACAGATTTTTGGCTGTTGAGTAGAGCAACTACTCGTGGATAAAAACTGTTTTTATGTCTGGCTGTGGCAGCTTTGACAGCCCGGAGTCGCCTTCCAGATGGAAGTGATTCAAAGGGTTTGTGGCCAGGGTGAGAGGGGTCAGAGATGATCTTGCCCGCTCGCTTCCTGGTATTTAGACAGGTAGATGAATAGGATGGGCCAGTATGGACGCGTTGGGCCGAAGGGCTTGTTTCCGTGCTGTATGACTCTATGACTATGAAGTTCAAGTTCAAGTTCATGTATATTGCCGCTTAACCAACTAAGGTACAGTGAAATTTGAGTTGCCATGCAGCCACAACTAAGTGAAAAGCAAAATTTAAAATAGACTTCCACCACAGTGGGATCCACATTCCTCACTGTGATGTCAGTCATCCTCCTCCTTTGTTCACCCGTGGTGGTCAGGGCCTTTGATCCTTCAGCAGTCGCCGCTGCCGACGGTCTGATGTCCGAAGCCCTTGCGTCGGGGGTGGTTAGAGTTTACAGATAAGGCGCGGAAACAGGCCCTTCGGCCCACCGAGCCGGCACTGACCAGGGAACTCCGCGCATTGACAATTTCATACACACCGTCTTACATTGATGGCCCCTGGTTCTGTTGGGCGAGTCCAGAACCAGGGGCCCCACAGTCTTAGAATAAAGGGGAGGTCAATTAAGACTGAGATGAGAAAAAAACTTTTTCACCCAGAGAGTTGTGAATTTGTGGAATTCCCTGCCACAGAGGGCAGTGGAGGCCAAGTCACTGGATGGATTTAAGAGAGAGTTAGATAGAACTCTAGGGGCTAGTGGAGTCAAGGGATATGGGGAGAAGGCAGGCACGGGTTATTGATAGGGGACGATCAGCCATGATCACAATGAATGGCTCGAAGGGCCGAATGGCCTCCTCCTGCACTTATTTTCAATGTTTCTATATTTCTATGTTTCTATGATCCCAAACCTATACAGGACGTCATTGGAGTGTGGGAGGGAACCGAAGATCTCGGAGAAAACCCACGCAGGCCACGGAGAGAGCGTACATTCCTTTGCCATGACATGGGTTGAAATCTTCGTAACAGTATTGCAGTAACCCTTCACCTCTAACTTCAAGTAACCCCGGCATTCCCTCTCTCTCCATCCCACCCCCACCTAAGTCACACCAGGTTCCCGTTCTCACCCAGCAAATGGCTAAAAATGCCCCTGTCCCACTTTGGAAACCTGAACGGAAACCTCTGGAGACTTTGCGCCCCACTCAAGGTTTCCGTGCGGTTCCCGGAGGTTTTTATCAGTCTCCCTACCTGCTTCCATTACCTGCAACCGCCGGCAACCACCTGCAACCTCCGGGAACCGCACGGAAACCTTGGGTGGGACGCAAAGTCTCCGTTCAGGTTTCCTAAGTGGGACAGGGGCGTTAACAATGGCCTGTTTCCTTTATCATCGTAACTTTTTCCTACAACTTTCATTCATTTCGAAACATAGAAACAGAAAATAGGTGCAGGAGGAGGCCATTCGTCCCTTCGAACCAGCACCGCCATTCATTGTGATAATGGCTGATCGTCCACAATCAGTTACTGCCTTCTACCCATATCCCTTGATTCCGCTAGCCCCTAGAGCTCTAAATTTATCCAGTGAATTGGCCTCCACTGCCTTCTGTGGCAGGGAATTCCACAGATTCACAACTCTCTTTGTTTGATATCTCTCTACATGTACATCAATGATTTAGATGAAGGGATTCAGTAATATTAGTAAATTTGCAGATGACACAAAGCTGGATGGCAGTGTGAACTGTGAGGAGGATGCAATGAGAATGCAGGGTGACTTGGACAGGTTGGGTGAGTGGGCAGATGCATGGCAGATGCAGTTTAATGTGGATAAATAGTAAGATTAAACGAGAACTTACCAGTTTGAAGTTTGATCGTTATTTTATGAGGAGCAACGTTGAGGGATTACGTGAAGAACCCCGCCAGGACGCATGCGTGTCATTCTTCAAAGCAACGGTGTGAAATCATAGATAACGGTAATGACTAAACATAGTAAGATTAGAGAAGAGATACCAGTTGAGTATATGATCAAGGGTGGGAGCGGAGGGCACGTAATCCCTCAACGTTGCTCCTCATAAAATAACGATCAAACTTCAAACTGGTAAGTTCCCTTTTAATCTTACTATTTTACTTCGGAGTCACGTGAGTGACTACGTGAAGATTTTAAAGCTCTGTCATTTCATGCCGTGGAAACGAGTCCATGCATCACATCTGCCTTGATTATGGGGAGAATAGTGTTAACATCATTAGACATCAATACGATATTGAAAACCCAACGATAAATATATTAACACCAAATTATAGCCCCTATTTATGGGGTAAAATTATATTACAGAACTTAAAATTGTTTCTGCAAATGTTCCAGGTTCAATGACTGGTTTGTTATAAAGTCGTTGGAAAGTTTTCTCCGTTGACCATCCTGCTGTCTTGAGGATTTGGTCCATAGGAACATCAAACTTCATAGCTGCCGATGTAGCTGCAGCCCTGGTGGAGTGAGATTTAAAAATGCTAGTGTCTACTCCAGCCTTTATTAGGACCTGTTTTAGCCATCTAGAGATGGTCTGGACTGTCACTTTTTTGAGTGGCTGTTTGTAGCTGATTAAAAGTGACATTTCTTTGCTTCTGATGATCTTAGTATACTCCATATATAATAGTAAGTGTGTTACAATACAGAGACGATCATCTGTCGGGTAGGCCCTGAATTCTGTTTTTAGGCCTGCTGACCCCTGTCTGTTCTGTTTGACTAATTCATTGATGTGAAAAGTTAAATTTCCAGATGAAATAGTCATGTTGTCCAGCCTTAGTTTCTGTAGCGACTGGACCCTTTGTGCCGTGACCAAGGCCATCAGCATGACTGTTTTCATAGTCAGTTTCTGTAGGGACAGAGCTGTAGCTGGAGAACAGTTTCTTAACATGGTCAGTACAATGCTCACATCCCATATTTGGGAGTACCTGGTTCTTGGGGGATTAACATTAAAAATGCCCCTCATGAGTTTGTCCCAACAGAATGCCGCTCTGTTCCTTGCCACAGGTATGTTGACAGAGCACTTCTGGTGCAGTTGATGGCACTATGACAGAGCCTCTCATCGTAATGGAGGCTTGCCAGGAATTCCAGAACAGACGGGATGTTCATAGATCTGTGGGTGATGTTATTGTTGTGACAGTACTTTTCCCATTTCTTGATGACACCAAGTACTGTTTTTTGGTGGACTGTCTGTGGGCCGCTGAAATAATATCCACTGTTCGGTCCGTCAGTCCCAGGTGTAGTAGAGGTGCTTTCAAACTCTACAAATTAATAGGTTTATATAATTATGACATGGGTAACTTCCCCTTGTTGCGGGATGAACCAGTAAATTAAGTCTATGATGGATGGTGATGCATGGTTCTAATACCATGTCGAGTATCACCGGGACACATGGTTGAGTAGGCCAATCGGGTACTATCAAAATACCAGACGTGGAGTACCCGACTGATGAGGCAGAAAGGAGGGAATGCATAAATAAACATTATCCCCCAATGCAGCGAAAATGCATCTGTTGCCGCTGCCCCAGGTTCTGGTTCCCATGAACATAATTCGATAACTGGTGTGAGCCTGGATGTGAATAGGTCGATATCTGGTGTTCCATACCGTGCTGTAATTTCAGCAAATACATTTTTATCCAACATCCATTCAGTGTTTTCATTGAATTTGCGTGACCTGTTGTCTGCCACTAAATTTAGTTTACCTGGTAAGTAGGTAGCTGATATCCAAATATCTCTCTGGATACACTATTGCCAAATTGTGTTGGCCAGATTGTCACATGATGTCGATTTGTTTCCACCCATATGGTTGATATATGCTACCACGGTGGTGTTGTCAATTTGTAGTCTAACATGCTGGTGATATAACCCAGAACAATATGACTTAAGGCCATGGAATGCACTTAACATTCCCAGGTAATTTATGCCCAGTGTTTGTAATAATGATGCCTCCTGTGCATTCCATCTCCCCCACAGCTGGAGATGGAATTGGTAGCACCCCAACCAAGTGCACTTGCATCAGTTTGTAGTACCATAGACGGGTTGCTGATAATGTTTGGATTGGAACAATGCCTAATGTTATCTTTCCACCATTTTAGTTCCATTATGGCCTCTGTTGGTAGCTTCATTGGTCTGTCAAAATGACCACCATAATTTTTGAGTGCTCGTATTTTAGCCCTCTGTAATTTTTGATAATGTAAAGGTCCGATTTGTTTTGCTGGAAACGCAGCCACTATTATGCCAATTATTCTTGCTACCAGTCTGATGGATGGTTTTGTGATGTCAATGATTTTGCTGCAAGCCTCCATGAAGGCTGTAACCTTTTCTTTCGGCAAAGTCACTGACATGTGAACTGAGTTAAGGGTGAACCTCAGATGATCCATTGTGTTAAATAACATCTGTGGTCACCTCTAATGGGTACTGTATAGTAAGCATCTTTTAAAACGATGCTTGCCATGTAGTAACCTAGGAAATCAATTGCTTAGCAGTAACAAAGGTTTCCATCTAGTAATGAATATATAGTACGAAAGTATTCAAATTAGTCAAATCTATTATGATGCGGCAACCACCATCTTGTTTACGATAAAGATTTTGGACACAAATTCCTGTTGGATTTCCTCCATTACTCCTTTTTTATATGGCCACTGTAGTTCAGTATGCGCTTTTGATTTTTCTTTGCCTGTAAGCACGAACATTCGGTTCGGTACATGCTGAACTGGAGGATTATGTTTTTGTATAAATTCTATGGTATAACCCTATACTTCTGAAAATATGAGTGTCGGTAGTTAATTTATTCCATGCATCCAGATAGAATTGTAATCTCCCACCAACCTCGTAAGGAACCAGACCCACCTACCTCCATGGTTACTATTGGTAGGTTTGTTACTTTTTCGGCATCCTCCGTGGACGTTGAGGCGCCGGTGTCTGGATCTGTAGTTGGGTCGGTGTTGAGTGTTAGCGCATTCCCCAGGAAGGCCGGTCTAGGCCATGGCCTAAAAAGACCGATGTTGAGTGTTCCTGGCCTTTGTGCTTTCACCAGTTTGTCTTGGCCGACTGGGGTGCTTTTTGCCGGCCGAAGTAGTTTTTAGACGTTGCTTTAATGACCCCCAAGGTTTTACCCTCTTTGTCAAGTTCTTTTACCTGTTTTGATAAGTTGCCTCCAAATAGTAATATTGGTGGCTTGGAGGTTCCAGGTTTGCATAGGCCTGCAAATTAGGTTCTAAAGCCGGTTGGATGGCACTTTTTCCTAATGCTGTTTACTCGTATTGGTAGTTGCAAAATAAAGCCAGTGCATCCTGGCGATCTTGTGACATGTCTTTTTTGTTTATTGTGCGGGCGAAAACCGTAATTCCCGCTGTTAGGACTTTCAGAACTTTCTGTAGTTTCAAGTCCCTGGCTCTGATTGAGGCTCCGACATGTTTTCAAATACACTGGTTGACACTGGGAACATTCAGTGTTTTGCAGTTCCCTGGTGGTAAGTGTCTTGCTGTGGTGTCCAATAATGCCTGTCCTTATAGCTGGTTGAATGACAAGTAGTTGATACTTGCAGCTATTTTAGGTTCCAGGTTTTGGCCAGTTTGGTCGGGTTGAATAAACTGGGACACCATATCCAATAGGTTTTCTTGCACCCCATGTGCACTAGGGGTATGTTCTGCACCCCTCTTCAGGGTCAGCCCAGAATTGACCCCCTGTACTCCCCTCTGATGAGGGAGAAACACTGTGCAGCCCTACAAGAGGTACTGCTGTAGGACTTACTAGCTGCCCACTGTGACTAGTCTCCATCTCCCCGGAGCCTGTCACTTTGGAGTACTTGCTCCAACAGCCGCTCCAACTGGCTCCAATGCTCTCGGGCACTGGCCACTCGCGGCTGCTCCAGTTCCTGCAGCCGCTATAACTGGCTCCAATGCTCACGGGCACTGGCCGTCGCGGCTGCTCCTGAAGCCGCTCCTGCTCCAGTTCCTGCAGCCGCTCCAACATGCTCCAATGCTCACGGGCATTGGCCGTCGCGGCTGCTCTTGTTCCCCGCTCCTGGCCGCTCCAACCGGCTCCAATGCACTGGCCGCTTCGCGGCTGCTCCTGAAGCCGCTCCAACCGGCCCCAATGCTCACGGGCACTGGCCGCTCGCGGCTATTCAGAGTCGGACTCATCGGAGTCAACGACTCTGTTAGTTTTTTGCTTCGCTCTACCGCCCGGCTGTGGCCGGTGCGGGAGCGAAGTCGGGCACAGCTGTTCCCATTTCGGGAGATTGGCATGCCGTTGGCTGCTGCTGCTGGCTGCCCGCAACTCCGCGGTTCTCCCCCGCCAGCTTTTTCGCAGCCTTCGTGGATCTGGTCCATGTCTCCACCTGTAAGGTAAGTGGAAGGAACGCAGAGTCTCCTTACCTGCTGTTCCCGGCTTTCAAATTCTGCCGCTAAGGGGAACGTCGTTCCCCCTGCTGTGACTCGTTGCAATGCGTGTAGCGATATGACACGCATGCATCCTGGCGGGGTTCTTCACGTAGTCACTCACGTGACTCCGAAGTAAAATGTGAGGTTATCCACTTTGGCAGCAAAAACAGGAAGGCAGGTTACTATCTAAATGGTTCAAGTTGAGAAAAGGGGAAGTACAATGGGATCTGCGGGTCCTTGTTCATCAGTCAATTAAAGTAAGCATGCAGGTACAGCAGGCAGTGAAGAAAGCGAATGGCATGTTTGACTTCATAACAAGAGGAGTTGAGTATAGGAGCAAAGAGGTTCTTCTGCAGTTGTACAGAGCCCTAGTGAGACCACACCTGGAGTATCGTGTGCAGTTTTGGTCCCCTAATTTGAGGAAGGCCATTCTTGCTATTGAGGGAGTGCAGCGTAGGTTTACAAGGTTAATTCCCGGGATGGCGGGACTGTCATATGCTGAGAGAATGGAGCGACTGGGCTTGTATACTCTGGAATTTAGAGGGATGAGAGGGTTTCTCATTGAAACATATAAGATTATTAAGGGTTTGGACACGATAGAGGCAGGAAACATGTTCCCGATGTTGGGGGAGTCCAGAACAAGGGGCCACAGTTTAAGTATAAGGGGTAAGCATTTAGAACGGTGACGAGGAGGAACCATTTTCACACATAGTGGTGAGTCCTGTGGAATCTCCTGCCTCAGAGGGCAGTGGCTGACCTAGGTTCTTCGGGATACTTTCAGAGAGAGCTATGAGAGGGCTTTTTAAGGATGCGATTCAGGGGATATGGGGAGAGGCAGGACGTTTACTGATTTTGACGATCAGCCATGATCACATTGAATGGCGGTGCTGGCCCGAAGGGCCGAATGGCCTACTCCTGCACCTATTGTCTATTGTCTATTGTCTACATCACCATCTACATCTCTCTCTTCCCTCGTCCCCTGGCTCTCAGTCTGAAGAGGGTCTTGGCCCGAAACGTCATCTATTCCTTCTCTCTGTCCCGCTGAGTTACTCCAGCTTTTGTGTCGTATCTTCGTTTTCAACCAGCTTCTGCCTGTTCCGTTCAACGGCATCTTCACCTTGAGACAGGAGCGGATGACAGGATGGTTTGAAGTGGCGTTTAGCGAGGGGAAATAACCGGAGGCTCAGGATGACAGCGACACCCACACTCGAAGAGCAGATGAAACAAGCAAAGCATTTAATTCCCTCTGATGCTCCCCTCAGACCCACCAATGCATTCCTTGCCTCCCACTCCACACTTGTCATAGTTCATGGAGTATTTCATTCTTGTGATTCATTCAACCACACCTCTGCTACAGCCACAGTCACTCAAGGCATTCCCCAAGGCTCCGTACTCGGCCCCCTCCTCTTCATCATCTACATCCTCCCCCTTGGTCAGATACTCCGCCACTTCAACCTGGACTTCCACTGTTACGCCGATGACACCCAGATCTACCTCGGCACCAAATCCCCCCACAACCCCCCCCCCTCTCCCATATCAACTCCTGTTTGTCAGCTATAAAAACTTGGATGCAACATAATTTCCTCAAACTCAACAGCGATAAGACAGAATTCCTCCTCATAGGCTCCAAAGCCACACTCAGCAAAATCAATAACCCCACTCTCACCAACGACGGCACCACTGTCTCCCCATCTCCCCAGGCCCGCAACCTTGCCGTGATCTTTGATTCCACCCTCTCCCTTGAGCCTCACATCCGCCATGTCATTAAAACCTCCTTCTTTCACCTCCGCAACATCGCCAAACTCAGACCCTCTCTCACACCTCCCGCTGCTGAAAGACTCATCCATGCCTTCATCTCCTCCCGACTGGACTACTGCAACTCACTTCTCCTTGGCATCAGCTCCACCTACATCAACCGACTCCAACTGGTCCAGAACGCAGCCGCCCGACTCATCACCCACACCAAATCCTGGCATCACATCACTCCAGTCCTCAAACAACTTCACTGGCTTCCCATCTCCCACCGGATCAACTACAAAATCCTGATCCTCACCTACAAAGCCCTCCACCATCTGCCCCCCCCATATCTCACTGACCTCCTCTCCCCCTACCAACCCTCACGGTCCCTCAGATCCACATCAGCCGGTCTCCTCTCCATCCACAAGTCCAACCTCCGCAGTTTTGGGGACAGAGCCTTCTCCAGGGCAGCTCCCAGGCTCTGGAACTCCCTCCCCCAACTGATCCGCAATTCCGTGTCCCTCACCATCTTCCAGTCCCGCCTCAAGACCCATCTCTTCACCTCTGCCTATCCTTAGCCCCACGTCCCCTCCCTTTTCATCTGTGCATTAATTGCCTCATATTGTGTTTTGTATTGAATTCTGTCTTTACTTTGTGTACTAGTCATGTCTCTACTATTTATTTCATTCCCCTTACATGTTTTTCCTCTACCTGCTAAATTTTTGTAAGGTGTCCTTGAGACTCTTGAAAGGCGCCCATAAATAAATGTATTATTATTATTATTATTATTCTTGCTTTCGTGTGTAATAGCCCTGTCCCACGGTACGAGTTCATTCCAAAAGCTCTCTCCCGAGTTTAAAAAAAAATCAAACCCGTGGTAAGCACGGAGAATGAACGTAGCGGGTACGTCGGAGCTCGGGGACGTCTCTTAGCGGCTCGTAACGCTAACGGCAGGTGCTCGGGAAGACTCGCTAACGGCAGGTAAGCACGGGAAGGAAGACTCGTGAAGATTTTTCAACATGTTGATAGAAAATGTCCACGAGAGCCCCGAGTACCGACGAGCGGCTGTTACCGTAAATCTCCGAGTTCGAATCAGGGCAAACTCGGGAGGGCTCTTGGAATGAACTCGTACCGTGGGACAGGGCTTTAAAGAACTGGAATTTTGAGCGAACCACAAAGTGCTGGAGGAACCTGAGGGTAACTTTAAGAAACATAGAAACATAGAAAATAGGTGCAGGAGTAGGCCATTCGACCCTTCGAGCCTGCACCACCATTCAATATGATCATGGCTGATCATCCAACTCAGTATCCTGTACCTGCCTTCTCTCCATACCCCCTGATCCCTTTAACCACAAAGGCCACATCTAACTTCCTCTTAAATCTAGCCAATGAACTGGCCTCAATTACCTTCCGTGGCAGAGAGTTCCAGAGGTTCACCACTCTCTGTGTGGAAAATGTTTTTCTCATCTCGGTCCTAAAAGATTTCCCCCTTATCCTTAAACTGTGATCCCTTGTCCTGGACTTCCCCAACATCGGGAACAATCTTCCTGCATCTAGCCTGTCCGGAGGGTGTAGTTGAAGCACTACCATCATAATGTTCAGTCCTGGAGAGTCATAGAGTGATACAGTGTGGAAACAGTCCACTCGGCCTAACTTGCCCACACCGACCAACAATGTCCCAGCTACACTGGTCCCACTTGCCTGCGCTTGGTCCATATCCCTCCAAACCTGTCCTATCCATGTACCTGTTCAACTGTTTCGTGAACAATGGGATAGTCCCAGCCTCAACTACCTCCTCTGGCAGCTTGTTCCATACACCCACCACCCTCTGTGTGAAAAAGTTACCCCTCAGATTCCTATTAAATCTTTTCCCCTTCACCTTGAACCTATGTCCTCTGGTCCTCGATTCCCCTACTCTGGGTAAAAGACTGTGCATCTACCCGATCTATTCATCTCATGATTTTGTTCACCTCTATAAGATTCCCCTTCATCCTCCTGCGCTCCATGGAATAGAGACCCAGCCTGCTCAACCTCTCCCTATAACTCACCCCCTCTAGTCCTGGCAACATCCTCGTAAATCTTTTCTGAACCCTTTCAAGCTTGACAACATCTTTCCTGTAACATGTTGCCCAGAACTGAACACGATATTCTAAAAGAGAATTTAAGAGACATTTGTACAGGAATATTGATAGGTGTAGAAGGATCTGGGCCAGGTGGACTAACTGGGTATGTTGGTCAGCGAGGGCAAGTTTGGCCAAAGGGCCTGTTTTACACAAACTCAGCAGGTCAGGCAGCATCTGTGGAGGAAGGTAGACAGGCAACGTTTTCGTCGGACTATCTTGCACTAAGCGTTAAAGGGCCTGTCCCACTAACGCGACTTTTCAGCAACCGTCTTCGACCTTCAAGCTCGAGGGCACGATCGAACGAGTTGACGCAGCCGTCAAAATCAGATTGTGGTTTACTTTTACGTTTTTCAATGTCACGTGGACCGAGGTACAAGGACAAGCTTCGTATTACTTGCTGTCCTAAAGGCCCTGTCCCACCAGCATGCGATTGCATGCGTCTAGCGCGACCAAACGTGGTGGCTTGAGGCGTGCGGCCTCGCGGGGCCGGTCCCACTTCCAACCGCGGAGGCGTCTGGAGTTGTGCGGGGCTGGTCCCGACATCATACTCACCAATCAGCTGGGCAGGAGGCGGGCCGACTGAATTTGGACGTCGCACGGCCTCGGGTGGGGACGTCATCACGCAACGGCACGCGCTAGGCGTACGCCATCAAGGCGGTGCGTACGGCTTCGAGGCGGCTGCGGGCCGGCAGGCCGTTGCCGCGCGGAATTTTTTAACACGGTCAGTTTTTCGGAGCCCCGCGCGATGTCGGGACCAGCTCCGCACAACTCCATACGGCTCCGGCGATCGAAGTGGGACCGGCCCCGCGAGGCCATACGGCTCAAGCGACCACGTTAGGTCGCGCTTGCCACATGGAGTCGCATGCTGGTGGGACAGGCCCTTAACACGTCATATGGGAGATGCCATACATAGCTATAATCAAGTCAAATTCAAGTACAATAGATGGAGCAAAGGGCTTGGGGCAGCACGGTGGCGCAGCGGTAGAGTTGCTGCCTTACAGCACTAGAGACCCGGGTTTGAGGCTGACCACTGGTTTGAGGCTGTCCGTACTGAGTTTGCACGTTCTCCCCGTGACCTGCGTGGGTTTTCCTCTGGTGCTCCGGTTTCCTTCCACACTACAAAGACGTATAGGTTTGCAGATTAAGTGGCTTGGTATAACATGTAAATTTTGTCCCTAGTGTGTGCAGGATAGCGTTAGTGTGACAATTGCTGGTCGGTACGGAATCGGCGGGCCGAAGGGCCTGTTTCTACAATGTATCTCTGAAGTCTAAAGTCTAGAGGGAAGATACAGAATATAGTTCTCAGCATTGCAGCACGACAGTTCCTTTTTAGTTTAGTTTAGAGATACAGTGTGGAAACAGGCCCTTCGGCCCACCGGGTCCGCGCCGACCAGCGATCCCCGCACATTGACACTATCCTACACCCACTAGGGACAATTTTTACATTTACCAAGCCAATTAACCTACAAACCTGTACGTCTTTGGAGTGTAGGAAGAAACCGAAGATCTCGGAGAAAACCAACGCAGGTCACGGGGAGAACGTGCAAACTCCGTACAGACAGCGCCGGTAGTCGGGATCGAACACGGTTCTCCGGCGCTGCATTGGCTGTAAGGCAGCAACTCTACCGCTGCGCCACCGTGACCGCCCACAGGCAACGTCAATGTACGCAATGGGGTAGAGGCGAATCGAACAGTACCCTAGCTTGGGCGACTCCAGAACCAGGGGCTACAGTCTTAGAATAAAGGGGAGGCCATTTAAGACTGAGGTGAGAAAAAACTTTTTCACCCAGAGAGTTGTGAATTTGTGGAATTCCCTGCCACAGAGGGCAGTGGAGGCCAAGTCACTGGATGGATTTAAGAGAGAGTTAGATAGAGCTCTAGGGGCTAGTGGAGTCAAGGGATATGGGGAGAAGGCAGGCACGGGTTATTGATAGGGGACGATCAGCCATGATCACAATGAATGGCGGTGCTGGCTCGAAGGGCCGAATGGCCTCCTCCTGCACCTATTTTCTATGTTTCTTATGGAAGGACCGGTCATCATCGTTTGTGTGAAAAAGTTACCCCTCGGGTTCCTATTAAACCCGAAATGCCACCCATTCCTTCTATCCAGAGATGCTACTTATCCCTGCTGAGTTACTCCAGTATTTTGTGTCTATCTTTGGAAAATTTGATATTGAGAGCTGGAGGAGGAATGTGCCCAGATTGAATCTGATGGGATTTCTATTAGTCTGGAGAAGGGTCCCAATCTGAAATGTCACCCATCCATGTTCACATGTTCATATGTTCTGGGAGCAGAATTGAGTATAGGAGCAGGGAGGTTCTACTGCAGTTGGACAGGGCCTTGGTGAGACCACACCTGGAGTATTGCGTACACTTTTGGTCTCCTAATCTGAGGAAAGGCATTCTTGCCATGAGGTAGTACAGAGAAGGTTCACCAGACTGATTCCTGGGATGGCAGGACTTTCATATGAAGAAAGACTGGATAGACTCGGCTTGTACTCGCTAGAATTTAGAAGATTGAGGGGGATCTTATAGAAGCTTACAAAATTCTTAAGGGGTTGGACTGGCTAGATGCAGGAAGATTGTTCCCGATGTTGGGGAAGTCCAGAACAAGGGGTCACAGTTTGAGGATAAGGGGGAACTCATTTAGGACCGAGATGAGAAAACCATTTTTCACACAGAGAGTGGTGAATCTGTTGAATTCTCTGCCATAGAAGGTAGTTGAATAGAATAGAATAGTTTAGAATAGTTTCTTTATTGTCATTGTAACATGAACCATGTACAACAAAATTGTAAAATGTCAGCCAGTCAGTGCACCATTCAAACATTTCTAAAAGCTAACGATACATACAAGGTAAAATATTTAAAAAAGATAAACAACTAAAATAAATATCATGAAAATAGCACGCATAAACACCCAGCCCTACATCCTTCTGTCGATTTCACAGTCTCTTAGTATGTATCGCCCCTGCGTTCCTTGGCGGCTACATTTAGTGCCTTTATAGCAGTGGGGTAAAAAACTGTTTTTTAGTCTGTTTGTCCTTGTCCTTGTAGATCTGTACCGTCTGCCTGACGGTAACAGTTCAAACAGGGAGTGTCCGGGGTGGGAAATGTCCTTTATAATACTCTGGGATTTTTTGATGCAGCGGGAACTGTGTAAGTCCTCCAAGGTAAGGAGAGGGCAGCCGACAATCCTCTGGGCGTTGTCAATGGCCCTCTGGAGCGCTTTCCTCTGAGCCGCTGTGCAGCTGGTGTACCATACGCATACACAGTATATTAGGATGCTCTCAATGGAGCACCGATAAAAGGACAGCAGCAGTCTCTGAGTGATGTTATTCTTCCTGAGCACCCTCAGGAAGTGCAGTCTCTGCTGGACCTTTTTCAGCAGCGCAGAGGTGTTCACGCTCCACGTCAGGTCCTCCTCAATATGGATTCCCAGGAAGCGGAAATCCGCCACCCTCTCCACACAGTCCCCTCTGATAATTAATGGTACCATGTCCGTTTTATTCTTTCTGAAGTCTATTATTATTTCCTTTGTCTTTAAGGTGTTGAGGAGCAGGTTATTTTCTCCACACCACACTGTCAGCTGCTCCGCCTCATCCCGGTAGGCGTACTCGTCCCCCCCGGAGATGAGTCCCACCACCGTAGTGTCATCCGCAAATTTGACAATGGTGTTGCTGTGGTGGGCGGGGGTGCAGTCATGTGTGTAGTGGTGTAGAGCAGGGGGCTCAGCACGCAGCCCTGTGGAGAGCCGGTACTGAGGCTGAGGGCCGTGGATGTGTGATGGCCCACTCTGACTCTCTGGCTGCGACCCGACAGGAAGCTATTTATCCACATGTAGGTGGAGTGTGGAAGTCCCAAGTCCCCCAGTTTGTCCACCAGTTTGTGGGGAAGGATGGTATTAAAGGCAGAGCTGTAGTCCACAAAGAGCATCCGCACGTAGCTCCCCCCGCTGCTCCAGGTGGGACAGTGCAGCATGGAGAGCTGTGGCTACAGCGTCCTCTGTAGATCTATTCGCTCTGTACGCAAACTGGTGGGGGTCAAAGCTTCGGGGCAGGAATGATGCGATATGACCCCGGACCAGTTTTTTCAAAACACTTCATCACCAGTGGTGTGAGTGCGACTGGCCGGTAGTCGTTGAGGCTGGAGATGTGGGGTTTTTTGGGCAAGGGGACTATGGTTGCGGACTTCAGACAGGGTGGAACAGTGGACTGGGCCAGAGACTGGTTGAAAATCCTCGTACAGACTCCAGCCAGCTGGTCAGCGCAGTCCTTCAGCACGCGTCCAGAGACGCCGTCGGGTCCAGTAGCCTTCCTTGGATTGATGGCCCGCAGCGTGCGCCTCACCTCATGCTCCTCTATCTTGAGGATTAGGCTGCTGTGGACCATGTGGTGTGATGTGGCTGTCTCGGGTGGCTCCACTTCAAAGCGAGCAAAGAAGAGGTTCAGCTCCTCTGCCAACGAGGCGTCACCTTCAGCAGCTCCAAGGTTGGTCTTGTAGTTGGTGAGATACTGGATCCCCTGCCACACCTGCCTGCTCATTGAGGCCAGTTCATTGACTATATTTGAGAGGGAGTTACATGTGGCCCTTGTGGCTAAAGGGATCAGGGGGTATGGAGAGAAGGCAGGTACAGGATACTGAGTTGGATGATCAGCCATGATCATATTGAATGGCGGTGCAGGCTCGAAGGGCCGAATGGCCTACTCCTGCACCTATTTTCTATGTTTCTATGTTTCTATGTTTCTAGGGGCAGAATATGTTCTAGGAGCAGGTCATTTGGCCCATCAAGTCTACCCTGGCATTCATTTATGGCTGATCTATCCCTCCCTCTAATCCCCATTCTCCTGCCTTCTCCCCATAACCCCTGACACCCGTACTAACGAAGAATCTGTCAATCTCTAGTCTTAAAAATATCCATGGACTTGACCTCCACAGCCTCTGTGGCAATGAATTCCACAGATTCACCACCCTCTGACTAAAGAAATTCCTCCTCATCTCCTTTCTAAAAGTACGTCCTTTTATTCTGAGGCTGTGACCTCTGGTCCTAGATTCTCCCACTGATGGAGACATCCTCCCCACATCCACTCTATCCAGGCCTTTCACTGTTTCAATCAGGTCCCCCCGCTTATCCTTCGAAACTCCAGAGAGTACAGGCCCAGTGCCGTCAAACGCTCATCATATATTAACCCAATCATTCCTGGGATTATTCTTGTAAACCTCCTCTGGACCCTCTCCAAAGCCAGCACGCCCTCCTTGAGATATGGGGCCATACCTGGGTCTAAAATGGGCAACAAAAGCCTTTCATGGTACCTCGGTACACGTGACAATAAACAAAATTGAAACTGAAACTGAAAACTGCTGACAATATTCCCCACGTTCCCCAAAGAACCCGCCGAGTTACTCCAGCACTTTGTCTCTTTGTTTGTAAACCAGCACCTGCAGTTCCCGTGTCTCCGTTTTACCGCATCCACTGTGAAGTCTCCTCAAGGCTGGCCTGCCGTGAACAAGATGGCCGACGAGATCGAAGGCCCCGACGGCCACGGGCGGGGGAAGCTCGGAGCCCCGAACACCGGAGGAGTTGAGGTGAAGGGGGACCGCTTGCGAGGACGGACGCGTTTGGAATACCGCGAGCAATTTTGGGCACCGTATCTGAGGAAGGATGTGCTGGCTTTGGAGAGGGCCCGGAGGAGGTTTACAAGAACGATCCCAGGATTGAGTGGGTTAACATATGATGAGCGTTTGACGGCACTGGGCCTGTACTCGCTGGAGTTTAGAAGAATGAGGGGGCACCTCATTGAAATATACAGAGTGGATGTGGAGAGGATGTTTCCACTAGTGGGAGAGTCTAGGACTAGAGGTCATAGCCTCAGAATTAAAGGACTTTATTTTAGGAAGGAGATGAGGAGGAATTTCTTTAGTCAGAGGGTGGTGAATCCGTGGAATTCTTTGCCACAGAAGGCTGTGGAGGCCACAAGTCAGTGGATATATTTAAGGGAGAGATAGATAGATTCTTGATTAGTAAGGATGTCCGGGGTTATGGGGAGAAGATTGGAGAATGGGGTTAGGAGGGAGAGATAGATCAGCCACGATTAGAGAGTTACTCAGAGAGTCGTAGCTGTGTGGAATGAGCTTCCAGTGGAAGTGGTGGAGGCAGGTTCGATTTTATCATTTAAAAATAAATTGGATAGGTATATGGACGGGAAAGGAATGGAGGGTTATGGTCTGAGTGCAGGTAGATGGGACTAGGTGAGAGTAAGTGTTCGGCACGGACTAGAAGGGCCGAGATGGCCTGTTTCCGTGCTGTAATTGTTATATGGTTATTATATGGTTATATGATTGAATGGCGGAGACTTGATGGGTTGAATGGCCTAATTCTGCCCCCATCACTTAGGATCCGATGTCAGGACTGGGATGTCAGGACTGTCTTATGAAGAAAGACTGGATAGACTTGGTTTATACTCTCTAGAATTTAGGAGATTGAGAGGGGATCTTATAGAAACTTACAAAATTCTTAAGGGGTTGGACAGGCTAGATGCAGGAAGATTGCTCCCGATGTTGGGGAAGTCCAGGACAAGGGGTCACAGCTTAAGGATAAGGGGGAAATCCTTTAAAACCGAGATGAGAAGAACTTTTTTCACACAGAGAGTGGTGAATCTCTGGAACTCCCTGCCACAGAGGGTAGTCGAGGCCAGTTCATTGGCTATATTTAAGAGGGAGTTAGATGTGGCCCTTGTGGCTAAGGGGATCAGAGGGTATGGAGAGAAGGCAGGTACAGGATACTGAGTTGGATGATCAGCCATGATCATATTGAATGGCGGTGCAGGCTCGAAGGGCCGAATGGCCTACTCCTGCACCTAATTTCTATGTTTCTATGTTTCTATGATCCTATGAATGAGGTTGGAGAGGGTCCTTCAATGTCGTCTGCAGGAGGTGCCTCGTGACAACCAGCGCCGAACTACTATCTACCTCATTGGTGACCCTCGGACTATCTTTGATCTGACTTTCTTGTACTTAACCTAGTGCTAAACGTGAATCCCTTATCATGTATCTGTAAACTGTGGACGGCTCGATTGTAATCGCGTGTTGTCTCTCCGCTGACTGGATAGCACGCAACAAAAAAGCTTTTCACTGTACCTTGGTCCACGTGACAATAAACTCAACTGAAAATGGTACATAGGAGGAGGTTGGTCGGAGAGGGACGTTGGGTCACGGCCTGGGTCTTACCTGGGCTTACCTGGGTCAGGTACGCTCCAGTGCCTACAACACGTGGACCGGACTTTGCGCATTGGACTTGTTTGTGTTGTCTGTTTATTTTTCGTTAAAAAACGGCGCAAGAAAAGTGCCGACTGTGCATTTTGTGGGTTGTTGCAAAAAGGACTTTCATCGTGCTGTGTAAACATGTCCATAGAGGACCGTGTGAACCATCGAAGCATTGTTTTGTTGAAGTTCTCCTCCTCTCTCCGATGCGAGTTCTGCCAGCCCTCGCTGCTCCCCTTCTGTAATTCCTGCTGCTCCCCTGAGCTACAGAATCGGTTCGGAGAAGGGTCGCCCATCGCCTTTCCCCAGAGATGCTAAAAGCTGGAGTAACTCGGCGGGTCAGGCAGCATCTCTGGAGGAAAGGCATAGGTGACGTTTCCCTGGTCGAGACCCTTCATCAAAAGTCTCGTCCCCGAAGCGTCACCCATTCCTTCTCTCTGGAACCTCGCCGAGTTAAGGGCCTGTCCCACCAGCATGCGTCTAGCGCGACCAAACGGAAGCGGAGTTTGCGCTAATTTCGCGGTAAGTTCGCGCAAAGTTCGCGCGTGACGTAAGTTACGTCATACTTACCAATCAGCTGGGCAGGAGGCGGGCCGACTGAATCTGGACTTCGCACGGCGTCAGACGGTGACGTCATCACGCAACGCCACGCCGGGCGTTGACGTCATCGCGCAACGCCACGCGTTTGGAATACGCCGTCAAGACGCTGTGTACGACATCAAGGCGCTGCGTATGCCCTCAATGCGCCTTTTTATGTGTACCTACTGTATGTGTGTGTGTGTGTGTGTGTGTATATATGTGTGTGTGTGTGAGAGTATGTGTACATATACACACACTGAACTTTTTTTTCTCGTATATTATATTGTTCACAGTGTACTATGTTTACATATTCTGTTGTGCTGCAAGTAAGAATTTCATTGTTCTATCTGGGACACATGACATTAAAACAGAAAGTATAGAAGTTGGGATGTAATGTTAAAATTGTACAAGGCATTGGTGAGGCCAATTCTGGAATATCAGCATATAACAATGACAGCACGGAAACAGGCCATCTCGGCCCTTCTAGTCCGTGCCGAACACTTACTCTCACCTAGTCCCATCTACCTGCACTCAGACCATAACCCTCCATTCCTTTCCCGTCCATATACCTATCCAATTTATTTTTAAATGATAAATTCGAACCTGCCTCTACCACTTCCACTGGAAGCTCATTCCACACAGCTACCACTCTCCGAGTAAAGAAGTTCCCCCTCTTTGGAGTGCGGGAGGAAACCCAACATCTCGGAGAAGACCCACGCAGGTCACGGGGAGAACGTGCAAACTCCGCACAGACAGCGCCCGTAGTCGGGATCGAACCCGGGTCTCTGGCGCTGCAAGCGCTGTAATGGCAGCAACTCTACCGCTGCGCCACCGATGTGTAGTGAATTGCGTACGCAGCCCAGACAAAGTCGGGGGAAAGGGAAGCGAGAGTTACAGACGGTGATGTAGGGAGAGAACAAATGAATGAAAGATATGCAAGCAAATAATAATGATAAAGGAGACAGGCCATTGTTAGCTGTCGGCTAGGTGAAATCCGGTTACAGGCAACGAGACTCAACAAGGCAGTGCAGCGTAGGTTCACCAGATTGATCCCTGGGATGGCGGGACTGTCATATGAGGAAAGATTGAAAAGACTAGGCTTGTATTCACTGGAGTTTAGAAGGATGAGGGGGGGATCTTATAGAAACATATAAAATTATAAAAGGACTGGACAAGCTAGATGCAGGAAAAATGGTCCCAATGTTGGGCGAGTCCATAACCAGGGGCCACACAGTCTTAGAATAAAGGGGAGGTCATTTAAGACTGAGGTGAGAAAAAACTTTTTCACCCAGAGAGTTGTGAATTTATAGAATTCTCTGCCACAGAGGGCAGTGGAGGCCAAGTCACTGGATGGATTTAAGAGAGAGTTAGATAGAGCTCTAGGGGCTAGTGGAGTCAAGGGATATGGGGAGAAGGCAGGCACGGGTTATTGATAGGGGACGATCAGCCATGATCACAATGAATGGCGGTGCTGGCTCGAAGGGCCGAATGGCCTCCTCCTGCACCTATTTTCTATGTTTCTATGTTTCTAAGACGACTTTAAAGTCTTGGGTGCGGGAGGGATGGAGAGAAGAGAGGGGGGATGAATGAATGAATGAATGAATGAATACGTTTATTGTCATTGCACAATACTGTGCAACGAAATTCCATTACATCTCCTCCGGTTAAAAAAATACAAACACGACAACCATTAACACATATGTACACTTATTATGTGCAAGGGTTACTTGAAGTTGGAGAAGTCAATGTTCATACCGCTGGGGTATAAGCTACCCAAGCGAAATATGAGGTGCTGCTCCTCCAATTTGCACTAGGACTCACTCTGACAATGGGGGAGGCCCAGGACAGAAAGGTCAGTGTGGGAATGGGAAGGGGAATTAAAGTGTTCGGCTTACCCGGGAGATCAGGTAGGGCCAGGCGGGCTGCCTGACCCGCTGAGTTCCTACAGCATTTTGTGTTTTGCTGTGGGCCAACTTGCCCAGGCCCACTAAAATGCCTCATCTGCACTACTCCCAACTGACTGTATCTGGCCAATATTTGGCCCAAATCCCCTTTGCTGGTCTTTAGACAATAGGTGCAGGAGTAGACCATTCGTCCCTTTGAGCCAGCACCGCCATTCAATGTGATCATGGCTGATCATCCCCAGTCAGGACCCCGTTCCTGCCTTCTCCCCTTATCCTATAAATCTGCTATCTTTAAGAGCCCTATCGGGGTGGGAAGATTGCAACCTTCACGTGGTCCGCCCTGTTTCGACTAATGCAATCAACTCGACGTGCACAAACGGAAGATCAAGCAGACCAAGTTGTCCAACAACTTTAGGCCACACGAGTCGGCCGTTCGGCCCTTCAAGCCAGCACCGCCATTCATCCCCAATCAGTACCCCGTTCCTGCCTTCTCCCCATATCTCCTGGCTCCGCTATCTTTAAGAGCCCTATCTAGCTCTCTCTCGAAAGCATCCAGAGAACCGACCTCCGCCGCCCTCTGAGGCAGCGAATTCCACACTCACAATTCTCTGTGAGAAAAAGTGTTTATTCATCTCTGTTCTAAATAGCTTACCGCTTATTCTTAAACTGTGGCCCATGGTTCTGGACTCCCCCAAAATTGGGAACATGTTTCCTGCCTCTAGCATGTCCAAACCCTTAACAATCTTATATGTTTCAATAAGAAACCCTCCCATCCTTCTAAACTCCAGAGTGTACAAGCCCAGTCACTCCATTCTCTCAGCGTATGACAGTCCCGCCATCCCGGGAATTAACCTGGTAAACCTACGTTGCACTCCCTCAATAGCAAGAATGTCCTTCCTCAAATTAGGGGACTTCAGCTTGCCCTAAATGTTATTGACACGTGTACGAAGGTACAGTCAAAAGCATTTTGCTGTGAGCTATCCAGTGAAAGAACAGACTACACGTGGTTACATTCCACAGTGGACAGGTAAAGGTTAACGGCTACACATTTAGATAAAGTCTGGGATGTCAGGACTTTCATATGAAGAAAGACTGGATAGACTCGACTTGTACTCGCTAGAATTTAGAAGATTGAGGGGGGATCTTATAGAAACTTACAAAATTCTTAAGGTGTTGGACAGGCTAGATGCAGGAAGATTGTTCCCGATGTTGGGGAAGTCCAGAACAAGGGGTCACACAGTTTAAGGATAAGGGGGAAGTCTTTTAGGACCGAGATGAGAAAAACATTTTTCACACAGAGAGTGGTGAATCTGTGGAATTCTCTGCCACAGAAGGTAGTTGAGGCCAGTTCATTGGCTATATTTAAGAGGGAGTTAGATGTGGCCCTTGTGGCTAAAGGGATCAGGGGGATGGAGAGAAGGCAGGTACAGGATACTGAGTTTGATGATCAGCCATGATCATATTGAATGGCGGTGCAGGCTCGAAGGGCCGAATGGCCTACTCCTGCACCTATTTTATATATTTCTATGAATTTGATTTGATATAATTTGAGAATTAAGGGACAAAAGTTTAGGGGTAACATGAGGGGGAACTTCTTTACTCAGAGAGTGGAATGTGCTTCCAGTGGAAGTGGTGGAGGCACGCTCGAGGGGCCGAATGGCCTACTCCTGCACCTATTGTCTATGTTTATATGCAAATAAAAATTCTTCAAAGATCTCCAATGATTCAGGACCAGTTTCTTCCCAGCTGTTAGCAGGCATCTCAACCATCCTATCACCAACCAGAGAGCGGTCCTGACCTACCATCTACCTCATTGGAGGCCCTTCCAACTATTTTGAATCAGAATTTATCAAACTTCTCCTTGCACCAAACGTTATTCATGCTATTCCCTTTAGCCCACATCTGTGCACTGTGGACGGCTCGATTGTAATCATGTATAGTCTTTCTGCTGCCTGGTTGGCACGCAGCAACAAAGCCTTTCACTGTACCTCGGTGCATGTGGCAATGCATAAATAAATGATTAGTAAGTGTGTAAGGGGTTATGGGGAGAAGGCTGGAGAATGGGGTTGAGAGGGAAAGACAGAACGGTCATGAGTTAATGGCGGAGTAAGACTTAACAATAGACAATAGGTGCAGGAGTCGGCCGTTCGGCCCTTCGAGCCTGCACCGCCATTCAATATGATCATGGCTGATCATCCAACTCAGTATCCTGTACCTGCCTTCTCTCCATACCCCCTGATCCCTTTAGCCACAAGGGCCACATCTAACTCCCTCTTAAATATAGCCAATGAACTGGCCTCAACTACCTTCTGCGGGAGAGAATTCCAGAGATTCACCACTCTCTGTGTGAAAAATGTTTTCCTCATCTCGGTCCTAAAAGATTTCCCCTTTATCCTTAAACTGTGACCCCTTGTTCTGGACTTCCCCAACATCGGGAACAATCTTCCTGCATCTAGCCTGTCCAACCCCTTAAGAATTTTGTAAGTTTCTATAAGATCCCCCCTCAATCTTCTAAATTCTAGCGAGTACAAGCCGAGTCTATCCAGTCTTTCTTCACATGAAAGTCCTGATATCCCAGGAATCAGTCTGGTGAACCTTCTCTGTACTCCCTCTATGGCAAGAATGTCTTTCCTCAGATTAGGAGACCAAAACTGTACGCAATACTCCAGTTGTGGTCTCACCAAGACCCTGTACAACTGCAGTAGAACCTCCCTGCTCCTATACTCAAATCCTTTTGCTATGAATGCTAACATACCATTCGCCTTCTTCACTGCCTGCTGCAGCACCTGCATGCCTACTTTTAATGACTGGTGTACCATGACACCCAGGTCTCGTTGCATCTCCCCCTTTCCTAATCGGCCACCATTCAGATAATAATCTACTTTCCTGTTTTTGCCACCAAAGTGCATAACCACTCATTTATCCACATATACTGCATCTGCCATGCATTTGCCCACTCACCCAGCCTATCCAAGTCACCTTGCAGCCTCCTAGCAACCCCCTCACAGCTAACACTGCCCCCCAGCTTCGTGTCATCCGCAAACTTGGAGATGTTGCATTCAATTCCCTCGTCCAAATCATTAATATATATCGTAAATAGCTGGGGTCCCAGAACTGAGCCTTGCGGTACCCCACTAGTCACTGCCTGCCATTGTGAAAAGGACCCGTTTACTCCTACTCTTTGCTTCCTGTCTGCCAGCCAGTTCTCTATCCACATCAATACTGAACCCCCAATACCGTGTGCTTTAAGTTTGCATACTAATCTCTTATGAGGGACCTTGTCGAAAGCCTTCTGAAAATCCAGATATAACACATCCACTGGTTCTCCCTTAACCACTCTACTAGTTACATCCTCGAAAAATTCTATAAGATTCGTCAGACATGATTTACCTTTCATAAATCCATGCTGACTTTGTCCAATGATTTCACCACTTTCCAAATGTGCTGCTATCCCATCTTTAATAACTGATTCTATCAGTTTCCCCACTACCGACGTTAGACTAAGTGGTCTGTAATTCACCGTTTTCTCTCTCCCTCCCTTTTTAAAAAGTGGTGTTACATTAGCTACCCTCCAGTCCTCAGGAACTACTCCAGAATCTAAAGAGTTTTGAAAAATTATCACTAATGCATCCACTATTTTTGCGGCTACTTCCTTAAGTACTCTGGGATGCAGCCTATCTGGCCCTGGGGATTTATCGGCCTTTAATCCATTCAATTTACCTAACACCACTTCCCGGCTAACCTGGATGTCACTCAGTTCCTCCATCTCATTTGACCCCCGGTCCCCTGCTATTTCCGGCAGATTATTTATGTCTTCCTTAGTGAAGACAGAACCAAAGTAGTAATTCAATTGGTCTGCCATGTCCTTGTTCCCCATGATCAATTCACCCGTTTCTGACTGCAAGGGACCTACATTTGTTTTAACTAATCTTTTTCTCTTCACATATCTATAAAAGCTTTTGCAGTCAGTTTGTATGTTCCCTGCCAGTTTTCTTTCATAATCTATTTTCCCTTTCCTAATTAAGCCCTCTGTCCTCCTCTGCTGGTCTCTGAATTTCTCCCAGTCCTCTGGTAGGCCGTTTTTTCTGGCTAATTTGTACGCTTCATCTTTTGTTTTGATACTATCCCTGATTTCCCTTGTTATCCACGGATGCACTACCTTCCCTGATTTATTTTTTTGCCAAACTGGGATGAACAATTGTTGTAGTTCATCCATGCAGTCTTTAAATGCCTTCCATTGCACATCCACCGTCAACCCTTTAAGAATCATTTGCCAGTCTATCTTGGCCAATTCACGTCTCATACCCTCAAAGTCACCTTTCTTTAAGTTCAGGACCCTTGTTTCTGAATTAACGATGTCACTCTCCATCCTAATGAAGAACTCAACCATATTATGGTCACTCTTGCCCAAGGGGCCACACACAACAAGACTGCTAACTAACCCTTCCTCATTACTCAATACCCAGTCTAGAATAGCCTGCTCTCTCGTTGGATCCTCTACATGTTGGTTTAGAAGGCTATCCCGCATACATTCCAAGAAATCCTCTTCCTCAGCACCCTTGCCAATTTGATTCACCCAATCTATATGTAGATTGAAGTCACCCATTATAACTGTTTTACCTTTGTTGCACGCATTTCTAATTTCCTGTTTGATGCCATCCCCAACTGCACTACTACTGTTAGGTGGCCGGTACACAACTCCCACCAGCGTTTTCTGCCCCTTAGTGTTTTGCAGCTCTACCCATATCGATTCCACATCCTCCAAGCTAATGTCCTTCCTTTCTATTGCGTTAATCTGCTCTCTAACCAGCAACGCTACCCCACCTCCTTTTCCTTTCTCTCTATCCCTCCTGAATATTGAATATCCCTGGATGTTCAGCTCCCAGCCTTGGTCACCCTGGAGCCATGTCTCCGTGATCCCAACTATATCATAGTCATTAATAGCTATCTGCACATTCAACTCATCCACCTTATTACGAATGCTCCTTGCATTAAGACACAAAGCCTTCAGGCTTGTTTTTACAACACTCTTACCTCTTATACAATTATGTTGAAAAGTGGCCCTTTTTGATTTTTGCCCTGGATTTGTCTGCCTGCCACTTTTACTTTTCACCTTGCTACCTATTTGCTTCTACCCTCATTTTACACCCCTCTGTCTCTACGCTCACACATTTAAGAAACCCTTTCCCTTTAACTCCATCCTCCACTATCCCATTCGACACCCCACCCCCCTTATTCAGTTTAAAACCACCCGTGTAGCAGTGGCAAACCTGCCTGCCAGAATGCTGGTCCCCCACCTGTTAAGATGCAATCTGTCCCTTTTGTACAGTTCCCCCTTACCCCAAAACAGATCCCAGTGATCTAAGAATCTAAATCCCTGCCCCGTGCACCAGTTCCTCAGCCACACGTTCAGGTCCCGTATCTCTCTGTTCCTGCTCTCGCCAGCACGAGGAACTGGAAGCAAATCGGAGATAACAACCCCGGAGGTCCTGCTTTGCAGCATTTTTCCGAGCTATTCAGAATATTCATCCCCTTCTTTCCGACATCGTTTGTGCCGACATGCACTACCACTTCCGGCTGTAACCCTTCCAGGTGTGGTCTCACCAAGACCCTGCACAACTGCAGTAGAACCTCCCTGTTCTTATACTCAAATTAACAATAGACAATAGGTGCAGGAATCGGCCGATCGGCCCTTCGAGCCAGCACCGCCATTCACTGTGATCATGGCTGATCATCCACAATCTGTAACCCGTTCCTGCCTTCTCCCCATATCACTTGGCTCGGCTATCTTTAAGAGCTCTATTTATCTTGATGGGCCGAATGGCCTATTTCTGCTGCTAGAACAGAAGGTGGTGAATCTGCCACAGATATGGCGGGACTGACATATGATGACAGAATGAATCAACTGGGCTTGTATTCACTGGAATTCAGAAAGGATGAGAGGGTATCTTACAGAAACATGTCAAATTCTTAAGCCCAGTAGAGGCCAAGTCAATGGATGTTTTTAAGTTGTAGATTGATAGATTCTTGAAGAGCAAGGGTGTCAGGGGTTATGGGGAGAAGGCAGGAGAATGGGGTTGAGAGGGAGAGATAGATCTGCCGTGATAGAAACATAGAAAATAGGTGTAGGAGTAGGCCATTCCATCGTTCAGACCATTCAATATGATCATGGCTGATCATCCAAAATCAGTAACCCGTTCCTGCCTTCTCCCCATATCCCCTGATTCCATTAGCCCTTTGAGCTCTATGTTGCACTCTCTTGAAAACATCCAGTGAATCAGCCTCCACTGCCTTCTGTGGCAGAGAATTCCACAGATTCACAACTCTCTGGGTGAAAATGTTTTTCCCTCATCTCAGTGCCCCTTATTCTTAAACTGTGACCCCAGGTTCTAGACTCCCCCAACATCGGGAACATTTTTCCTGCATCCAGCCTGTCCAATCCCTTAAGAATTTTACATGTTTCTATAAGATGCCCTCTCATCCTTTCTAAATTCCAGAGAGTACAAGTCCAAAGTCCAGAACCAGGGGCCACAGTCTTAGAATAAAGGGGAGGTCATTTAAGACTGAGGTGAGAAAAAACTTTTTCACCCAGAGAGTTGTGAATTTGTGGAATTCCCTGCCACAGAGGGCAGTGGAGGCCAAGTCACTGGATGGATTTAAGAGAGAGTTAGATAGAGCTCTAGGGGCTAGTGGAGTCAAGGGATATGGGGAGAAGGCAGGCGCGGGTTATTGATAGGGGACGATCAGCCATGATCACAATGAATGGCGGTGCTGGCTCGAAGGGACAAATGGCCTCCTCCTGCACCTATTTTCGATGTTTCTATGTTTCTATGTCTGTTAAACCTGCCCTCGGCTCTCCTTCAAATAATTCCTCTCTCATATTAAACTGTCAATATCAAACTCTGGATATGTATTCCCGTACTCTGAGAAAAAAGACACAATTCTAACCAGCTGGTGTGTAGCCCTGCCCTTCCATCCACCTCATCGGAGGCATTTAAGCGATCTTTAATTAGACTCAATCGGACTTTATTTACTTTGGTTTAATTTAATTTGGAGATACAGCGTGGAAAAAGGCCCTTCGGCCCACCCTGCCCGCGCCAACCAGCGATCTCCGCACGTTAACACTACCCTACACACACTGGGGACAATTTTACATTTACACCAAGCCAATGAACCTACAGGACCTGTACGACTTTGGAGAGTGGGAGGAAACCGGAGATCTTGGAGAAAACCCACGCAGGCGAGAGCGTACAAACTCCACACAGACAGCGCCCGTGTTCTGGATGGAACCCGTGTCTCTGGCGCTGTAAGGCAGTAGCTCTACTGCATCCTTCAATATCAAACTTCACTGTCTGCAGTTCCACCGAGTGTTGTGTTGTCCACAAGCTTACGAACCAACCCATTCATACTTTTGTCCAAGTAGTTTATATATATACTGTATGTCACTAAAGTCGGCACGGTGGCGCAGCGGTAGAGGTGCTGCCTTACAGCGCCAGAGACCCGTGTTCTCGCTTGTACTCTAGCTTGTACTCGCTAGAATTTACAAAGTCGAGGGGGGATCTTATAGAAACGTATAAAATTCTTAAGCGGTCGGACAGGCTAGATGCAGGAAGATTGTTCCCGATGTTGGGGAAGTCCAGAACAAGGGGTCACACAGTTTAAAGATAATGGGGAAATCTTTTAGGACCGAGATGAGAAAAACATTTTTCACACAGAGAGTGGTGAATCTGTGGAATTCTCTGCCACAGAAGGTAGTTGAGGCCACAGTTCATTGGCTATATTTAAGAGGGAGTTAGATGTGGCCCTTGTGGCTAAAGGGATCAGGGGGTATGGAGAGAAGGCAGGTACAGGATACTGAGTTGGATGATCAGCCATGATCATATTGAATGGCGGTGCAGGTTCGAAGGGCCGAATGGCCTACTCCTGCACCTATTTTCTATGTTTCTATGTTTCTATGTTCGATCCTGGTTACGGACGCTGTCCATGTGAATATCTTCCCCGCCACTCGGGTGGTGCTTCAAGAGTCTTCTTCAGAGTCTGAAGAAGATGGTAACATTTCGGGTCGATACGAAACGTCACCTATCCACGTTCTCCAGGGATGCTGCCTGACCCGTTGAGTTACTCCAGCACTTTGTGTCCTTTTGTGCATTAACCAGCATCTGCAGTTCTGAAGGTAGATAAAAGTGCTGGAGAAACTCACCGGGTGAGGCAGCATCTATGCAGCGAAGGAATAGATGACGTTTCGGGTTGAGACCCTTCTTCAGACTGATGTGGGGGTGGGGGGTGGAGCGGGAAGATGAGGAGTCAGTGGGCCATGGGAGAGCTGGGAAGGGGAGGGGAAGGAGGGAGAAAGCAGGGACTACCTGAAATTGGAGAAGTCAATGTTCATACCGCTGGGGTGTAAACTACCCAAGCGAAATATGAGGCGCTGCTCCTCCAATTTACGGTGGTCCTCACTCTGGCCACGGAGGAGGCCCAGGACGGAAAGGTCAGATTCGGAATGGGAGGGGGAGTTGAAGTGCTGAGCCACCGGGAGATCAGGTTGGCATCTGCAGTTCTGAAGTCAGGAAAAGGGTCTGACGAGGTGTTCAGACCCGAAACATCACCCATCTTCTTTCGCCAGAGATGCTGACTGACCCTCTGAGTTTTACTCCAGTCTGTAGGTAGGAACTGCAGATGCTGGTTTACACCGAAGATAGACACAAAATGCTGTTGACTCAGCGGGACAGGCAGCATCTCTGGAGAGAAGTAATGGGTGACGTTTAAGTGTCTCGACCGGAAACGTCACCCATTCCTTCTCTCCAGAGTTACTCCAGTACTTTGTGTCCTTTTGTGTATTAACCAGCATCTGCAGTTCCTCAACCTTTCTACCAAAAAATGTAAAATGGGCTGATCATCTCTCTTCTGTGCTGCAAGTTTCTGTAATTCTTAAGCCCTCCGAGGTATTTCTAAAGTTTGCACTAATTTAAATAAGTAGGAAGGAACTGCAGATGCTGGTTCAAACTGAAGATAGACACCAAAATGCTGGAGTAACTCAGCGGGACAGGCAGCATCTCCGGAGAGAAGGAATGGGTGATGTTTCGGGTCGAGACCCTTCTTCAGACTGGGATAGGGATCAGGGAAAGGAGAGATATAGACGATGATGTGGAGAGATAAAAAATAATGAATGAAAGATGTGCAAAAAAGTAACGGTGAGAATGGAAATGGCGGGACTGTCGTATGCTGAGGGAATGGAGCGGCTGGGCTTGTACACTCTGGAGTTTAGAAGGATGAGGTGGGGATCTTATTGAAACATATAAGATTATTAAGGGTTTGGACATGCTAGAGGCAGGAAACATGTTCCCGATGTTGGGGGAGTCCAGAACCAGAGGCCACAGTTTAAGATGGACAAAAATGCTGGAGAAACTCAGCGGGTGAGGCAGCAACTATGGAGGTGAGGCAGCATCTCCATAGATGCTGCTGCACCCGCTGAGTTTCTCCAGCATTTTTGTCTACCTTCGATTTTCCAGCATCTGCAGTTCCTTCTTAAACATACCGCCCTCACAGTTTAAGAATAAGGGGTAAGCCATTTAGAAACATAGAAACATAGAAATTAGGTGCAGGAGTAGGCCATTCGGCCCTTCGAGCCTGCACCGCCATTCAATATGATCATGGCTGATCATCCAACTCAGTATCCTGTACCTGCCTTCTCTCCATACCCCCTGATCCCTTTAGCCACAAGGGCCACATCTATCTCCCTCTTAAATATAGCGGGAGTTCTAATTATTTAGAATGGAGACGAGGAAACCTTTTTTCTCACAGACAGTTGTGAGTCTGTGGAATTCTCTGCCTCAGAGGGCGGTGGAGGCCGGCTCTTTGGATACTTTCAAGAGAGAGCTAGATAGGGCTCTTAAAGATCGCGGAGCCAGGGGATATGGGGAGAAGGCAGGAACGGGGTACTGATTGGGGATGATCAGCCATAATCACATTGAATGGCGTGCGAATGGCTTGAAGGGCCGAATGGCCTACTCCTGCACCTATTGTCTATTGTCTATTGTTTGCTGGTTGAAAACAAGAAGCTGTTGCGCCAATTGGGTGGAGGAGGGATAGAGAGTGAGGGAATGCCAGGGCTACCTGAAATGAGAGAAATCAAGAGTCCTACCACTGGGCTGAAAGCTGGCCAAGCGAAATATGAGATGCAGTTCCTCCAATTGGCGTTTATTTAAATAAGATCTTTCTAAACAATTGACGTGGTCTGACAATCAGTGCAAGGAGCTGCGATGTATTAGTAACTTGAAGTTCCTTTTTAATACCAACACTGTACTTTGACACATGTAAAGTGAACACTTCCGGAAAAAAATGTAAAAAGCATTGGTCATATTAAAATAACTTATGATGCATTATACAACAAGGACGGACGCAATTCCAAATAGTTACAGAATTGTGGATTTTTTTTTTGAGGGAAAATGTGGTTGGGGAAAATGTTCCTCTGCCGCCCCTCGGTTCTCTTGGCATTTTCTTCTCCAAAAAGTCTTTGAAGTTTTTCATTCCCCGCTCTCTCTTTTCTTGAGTCTCCGAGCCCAGCGAGCTCTCTCCCCCCCCCCCCCCCCCCCCCCCCCGCACTGTCCACGCCGCAAACCTCTTCTCTCACCTAGATGGCAAAGCACTTGCTCTGGGCCCGGGTGTGGGTGGCCATCACTCAGCAGGGAGTTGCGGACTGGCTTCAAGCGAAATAGTTTGACCAGACGATCGCTGGGGGGGGTCTATAATGAGCCAGTGCAGGCGTCCATTTGACACATGGCACCATTTTGAGGTTCGGTACCTCAAAGTTTTTGTTTTTGTTGTTCCTTTGCTCTTCTAGGCTTAGATTGTCATTAACGTTCTTTGTGTGTGCATTGTGTGTGTTCGTGCATGCATGCAGGCGCGCCTGTGTGTGTGTGTGTGTGTGTGTGTGTGTGTGTGTGTGTGTGTGTGTGTGTGTGTGTGTACGAGCGTGTGTGTGTGTGTGTGTGCGTGTGTGCGTACGCGCGTGTGTGTGTGTGCATTGTGTGTGTGCATTGCGTGCGTGCGTGCATTGTGTGTGTATTGTGTATGTGCGCGCGCGTGTGTGTGTTTGTGTGCTTGCGCACCAGTGTGTGCATTTCATGTGTGTGTGCACATTGTGTGTGTGTGTGTGTGTGTGTGTGTGTGTGTGTGTGTGTGTGTGTGTGTGTGTGTGTGTGTGTGTGTGTGTGTGTGTGTGTGTGTGTGTGTGTATGCATGCATGCGTGTGTGTATGTTTGAGTGTATGTATGTATGTATGTGTGTGTGTGTGTGTTTGAGTGTTTTTTTTAGTGTGTGTGTTCGCGTTAGTGTGCGTGGGTATGAGTGTGTGTTTGGATGTGTTTGCTAGTGTGAGGGTGTATGCATACACGCATGTGTGTGAATTGTGTGCGTGTGTGCATGCGAGTGTGAGTGTGTGTGTTTGAGTGTGTGTGTGAGTGTGAATGTGTGTGTGCACGTGTGTGCATGTGAGTGCGTTTGTGCATGCGAGTGTGAGTATGTGTGTTTGAGTGTGAATGTGTGTGTGTGCATGTGAGTGTGAGTGTGTGCATGCGAGTGTGAGTGCTTGTGAGTGTGCGTGTGTGCATGTGTTGTGTGCGTGCGAGTGTGCGTGCGTGTGTGCATGCGTGTGCATGTGCATGCGTGCGTGAGTGTGCGCGCGTGCGAGTGTGTGTGCGTGCGAGTGTGAGTGCGTGTGCGTGCGAGTGTGAGTGCGCGTGCGTGCGAGTGTGTGTGCGTGCGAGTGTGAGTGAGTGTGCGCCCTCGTCTCTCCGCAGCCGGGGGCCTCTACTTGCACACGCTCACCCACTCGGTCACCCTGCACTCGTCGCATGCCACGTAGCAGCACCAGTGGAACTTGCAGTTGCACCGCTCTACAATGTATCTCTGAAGTCTAAAGTCTAGAGTTTAGTTTAGAGATACAGCGTGGAAACAGGCCCTTCGGCCCACCGGGTCCGCGCCGACCAGCGATCCCCGCACATTAACACTATCCTACACCCACTAGGGACAATTTTTACATTTACCAAGCCAATTAACCTACAAACCTGTACGTCTTTGGAGTGTGGGAAGAAACCGAAGATCTCGGAGAAAACCAACGCAGGTCACGGGGAGAACGTACAAACTCCATACAGACAGGGCCCGTAGTCGGGATCGAACACGGTTCTCCGGCGCGGCATTCGCTGTAAGGCAGCAACTCCACCACTGCGCCACCGTGACCGCCCACAGGCTACGTCAATGTACGCAATGGGGTAGAGGCGAATCGAACAGTACCCTAGCTTGGGCGACTCCAGAACCAGGGGCCACAGTCTTAGAATAAAGGGGAGGTCATTTAAGACTGAGGTGAGAAAAAACTTTTTCACCCAGAGAGTTGTGAATTTGTGGAATTCCCTGCCACAGAGGGCAGTGGGGGCCAAGTCACTGGATGGATTTAAGAGAGAGTTAGATAGAGCTCTAGGGGCTAGTGGAGTCAACGGATATGAGGAGAAGGCAGGCACGGGTTATTGATAGGGGACAATCAGCCATGATGCCAATGAATGGCGGTGCTGGCTCGAAGGGCCGAATGGCCTCCTCCTGCACCTATTTTCTATGTTTCTATGTTTCTTATGGAAGGACTGGTCATCATCGTTTGTGTGAAAAAGTTACCCCTCGGGTTCCTATTAAACCCGAAATGCCACCCATTCCTTCTATCCAGAGATGCTACTTATCCCTGCTGAGTTACTCCAGTATTTTGTGTCTATCTTTGGAAAATTTGATATTGAGAGCTGGAGGAGGAATGTGCCCAGATTGAAGCTGATGGGATTTCTATTAGTCTGGAGAAGGGTCCCAATCTGAAATGTCACCCATCCATGTTCATATGTTCTAGGAGCAGAATTGAGTATAGGAGCAGGGAGGTTCTACTGCAGTCGTACAGGGCCTTGGTGAGACCACACCTGGAGTATTGCGTACACTTTTGGTCTCCTAATCTGAGGAAAGGCATTCTTGCCATGAGGGAGTACAGAGAAGGTTCACCAGACTGATTCCTGGGATGGCAGGACTTTCATATGAAGAAAGACTGGATAGACTCAGCTTGTACTCGCTAGAATTTAGAAGATTGAGGGGGATCTTATAGAAGCTTACAAAATTCTTAAGGGGTTGGACAGGCTAGATGCAGGAAGATTGTTCCCGATGTTGGGGAAGTCCAGAACAAGGGGTCACAGTTTAAGGATAAGGGGGAACTCATTTAGGACCGAGATGAGAAAACCATTTTTCACACAGAGAGTGGTGAATCTGTTGAATTCTCTGCCATAGAAGGTAGTTGAGGCCAGTTCATTGACTATATTTGAGAGGGAGTTACATGTGGCCCTTGTGGCTAAAGGGATTAGGGGGTATGGAGAGAAGGCAGGTACAGGATACTGAGTTGGATGATCAGCCATGATCATATTGAATGGCGGTGCAGGCTCGAAGGGCCAAATGGCCTACTCCTGCACCTATTTTCTATGTTTCTATGTTTCTATGTTTCTAGGAGCAGAATATGTTCTAGGAGCAGGTCATTTGGCCCATCAAGTCTACCCTGGCATTCATTTATGGCTGATCTATCCCTCCCTCTAATCCCCATTCTCCTGCCTTCTCCCCATAACCCCTGACACCCGTACTAACAAAGAATCTGTCAATCTCTAGTCTTAAAAATATCCATGGACTTGACCTCCACAGCCTCTGTGGCAATGAATTCCACAGATTCACCACCCTCTGACTAAAGAAATTCCTCCTCATCTCCTTTCTAAAAGTACGTCCTTTTATTCTGAGGCTGTGACCTCTGGTCCTAGACTCTCCCACTGATGGAGACATCCTCTCCACATCCACTCTATCCAGGCCTTTCACTGTTTCAATCAGGTCCCCCCGCTTATCCTTCGAAACTCCAGAGAGTACAGGCCCAGTGCCGTCAAACGCTCATCATTTATTAACCCAATCATTCCTGGGATTATTCTTGTAAACCTCCTCTGGACCCTCTCCAAAGCCAGCACGCCCTCCTTGAGATATGGGGCCATACCTGGGTCTAAAATGGGCAACAAAAGCCTTTCATGGTACCTCGGTACACGTGACAATAAACAAAATTGAAACTGAAACTGAAAACTGCTGACAATATTCCCCACGTTCTCCAAAGGAACCGACCGAGTTACTCCAGCACTTTGTCTCTTTGTTTGTAAACCAGCACCTGCAGTTCCCGTGTCTCCATTTTACCGCATCCACTGTGAAGTCTCCTCAAGGCTGGCCTGCCGTGAACAAGATGGCCGCCGAGATCGAAGGCCCCGACGGCCATGGGCGGGGGAAGCTCGGAGCCCCGGACACCGGAGGAGTTGAGGAGAAGGGGGACCGCTTGCGAGGACGGACGCGTTTGGAATATCGCGAGCAATTTTGGGCACCGTATCTGAGGAAGGATGTGCTGGCTCTGGAGAGGGCCCGGAGGAGGTTTACAAGAACGATCCCAGGATTGAGTGGGATAACAGATGATGAGCGTTTGACGGCACTGGGCCTGTACTCGCTGGAGTTTAGAAGAATGAGGGGGCACCTCATTGAAATATACAGAGTGGATGTGGAGAGGATGTTTCCACTAGTGGGAGAGTCTAGGACTAGAGGTCATAGCCTCAGAATTAAAGGACGTTATTTTAGGAAGGAGATGAGGAGGAATTTCTTTAGTCAGAGGGTGGTGAATCCATGGAATTCTTTGCCACAGAAGGCTGTGGAGGCCACAAGTCAGTGGATATATTTAAGGGAGAGATAGATAGATTCTTGATTAGTAAGGATGTCCGGGGTTATGGGGAGAAGATTGGAGAATGGGGTTAGGAGGGAGAGATAGATCAGCCACGATTAGAGAGTTACTCAGAGAGTGGTAGCTGTGTGGAATGAGCTTCCAGTGGAAGTGGTGGAGGCAGGTTCGATTTTATCATTTAAAAATAGATTGGATAGGTATATAGACGGGAAAGGAATGGAGGGTTATGGTCTGAGTGCAGGTAGATGGGACTAGGTGAGAGTAAGTGTTCGGCACGGACTAGAAGGGCCGAGATGGCCTGTTTCCGTGCTGTAATTGTTATATGGTTATTATATGGTTATATGATTGAATGGCGGAGACTTGATGGGTTGAATGGCCTAATTCTGCCCCCATCACTTAGGACCGGATGTCAGGACTGGGATGTCAGGACTGTCTTATGAAGAAAGACTGGATAGACTTGGTTTATACTCTCTAGAATTTAGGAGATTGAGAGGGGATCTTATAGAAACTTACAAAATTCTTAAGGGGTTGGACAGGCTAGATGCAGGAAGATTGCTCCCGATGTTGGGGAAGTCCAGGACAAGGGGTCACAGCTTAAGGATAAGGGGGAAATCCTTTAAAACCGAGATGAGAAGAACTTTTTTCACACAGAGAGTGGTGAATCTCTGGAACTCCCTGCCACAGAGGGTAGTCGAGGCCAGTTCATTGGCTATATTTAAGAGGGAGTTAGATGTGGCCCTTGTGGCTAAGGGGATCAGAGGGTATGGAGAGAAGGCAGGTACGGGATACTGAGTTGGATGATCAGCCATGATCATATTGAATGGCGGTGCAGGCTCGAAGGGCCGAATGGCCTACTCCTGCACCTAATTTCTATGTTTCTATGATCCTATGAATGAGGTTGGAGAGGGTCCTTCAATGTCGTCTGCAGGAGGTGCCTCGTGACAACCAGCGCCGAACTACTATCTACCTCATTGGTGACCCTCGGACTATCTTTGATCTGACTTTCTTGTACTTAACCTAGTTCTAAACGTGAATCCCTTATCATGTATCTGTAAACTGTGGACGGCTCGATTGTAATCGCGTGTTGTCTCTCCGCTGACTGGATAGCACGCAACAAAAAAGCTTTTCACTGTACCTTGGTCCACGTGACAATAAACTCAACTGAAAATGGTACATAGGAGGAGGTTGGTCGGAGAGGGACGTTGGGTCACGGCCTGGGTCTTACCTGGGCTTACGTGGGTCAGGTACGCTCCAGTGCCAACAACACGTGGACCGGACTTTGCGCATGGGACTTGTTTGTGTTGTCTGTTTATTTTTCGTTAAAAAACGGCGCAAGAAAAGTGCCGACTGTGCATTTTGTGGGTTGTTGCAAAAAGACTTTCATCGTGCTGTGTAAACATGTCCATAGAGGACCGTGTGAACCATCGAAGCATTGTTTTGTTGAAGTTCTCCTCCTCTCTCCGATGCGAGTTCTGCCAGCCCTCGCTGCTCCCCTTCTGTAATTCCTGCTGCTCCCCTTCTCCTGCTGCTCCCCTGAGCTACAGAATCGGTTCGTAGAAGGGTCGCACATCGCCTTTCCCCAGAGATGCTAAAAGCTGGAGTAACTCGGCGGG
The DNA here is from genome assembly GCF_010909765.2 of Amblyraja radiata. Lineage (NCBI taxonomy): Eukaryota > Metazoa > Chordata > Chondrichthyes > Rajiformes > Rajidae > Amblyraja > Amblyraja radiata. The sequence continues at coordinate 85,194,703 of NC_045962.1, read as the reverse complement.
TCAGGCAGCATCTCTGGAGGAAAGGCATAGGTGACGTTTCCCTGGTCGAGACCCTTCATCAAAAGTCTCGTCCCCGAAGCGTCACCCATTCTTTCTCTCTGGAACCCCGCCGAGTTAAGGGCCTGTCCCACCAGCATGCGTCTAGCGCGACCAAACGGAAGCGGAGTTTGCGCTAAGTTCGCGCTAAGGACGCACAAAGTTCACGCGTGACGTCATTTACGTCATACTCACCAATCAGCTGGGCAGGAGGCGGGCCGACTGAATCTGGACTTCGCACGGCGTCGGACGGTGACGTCATCACGCAACGCCACGCCGGGCGTTGACGTCATCGCGCAACGCCACGCGTTAGGAATACGCCGTCAAGACGCTGTGTACGACATCAAGGCGCTGCGTATGCCCTCAATGCGCCTTTTTATGTGTACCTACTGTATGTGTGTGTGTGTGTGTGTGTATATATGTGTGCGTGTGTGTGAGAGTATGTGTACATATACACACACTGACTTTTTTTCTCGTATATTATATTGTTCACAGTGTACTATGTTTACATATTCTGTTGTGCTGCTGCAAGTAAGAATTTCATTGTTCTATCTGGGACACATGACATTAAAACAGAAAGTATAGAAGTTGGGATGTAATGTTAAAATTGTACAAGGCATTGGTGAGGCCAATTCTGGAATATCAGCATATAACAATAACAGCACGGAAACAGGCCATCTCGGCCCTTCTAGTCCATGCCGAACACTTACTCTCACCTAGTCCCATCTACCTGCACTCAGACCATAACCCTCCATTCCTTTCCTGTCCATATACCTATCCAATTTATTTTTAAATGATAAAATCGAACCTGCCTCCACCACTTCCACTGGAAGCTCATTCCACACAGCTACCACCCTCTGAGTAAAGAAGTTCCCCCTCTTTGGAGTGTGGGAGGAAACCCAACATCTCGGAGAAGACCCATGCAGGTCACGGGGAGAACGTGCAAACTCCGCACAGACAGCGCCCGTAGTTGGGATCGAACCCGGGTCTCTGGCGCTGCAAGCGCTGTAATGGCAGCAACTCTACTGCTGCGCCACCGATGTGTAGTGAATTGCGTACGCAGCCCAGACAAAGTCTGGGGAAAGGGAAGCGAGAGTTACAGACGGTGATGTAGGGAGAGAACAAATGAATGAAAGATATGCAAGCAAATAATAATGTTAAAGGAGACAGGCCATTGTTAGCTGTGGGCTAGGTGAAATCCGGTTACAGGCAACGAGACTCAACAAGGCAGTGCAGCGTAGGTTCACGAGATTGATCCCTGGGATGGCGGGACTGTCATATGAGGAAAGATTGAAAAGACTAGGCTTGTATTCACTGGAGTTTAGAAGGATGAGGGGAAAAATTTATAGAAACATATAAAATTATAAAAGGACTGGACAAGCTAGATGCAGGAAAAATGGTCCCAATGTTGGGCGAGTCCAGAACCAGGGGCCACACAGTCTTAGAATAAAGGGGAGGTCATTTAAGACTGAGGTGAGAAAAATCTTTTTCACCCAGAGAGTTGTGAATTTATAGAATTCTCTGCCACAGAGAGCAGTGGAGGCCAAGTCACTGGATGGATTTAAGAGAGAGTTAGATAGAGCTCTAGGGGCTAGTGGAGCCAAGGGATATGGGGAGAAGGCAGGCACGGGTTATTGATAGGGGACGATCAGCCATGATCACAATGAATGGCGGTGCTGGCTCGAAGGGCCGAATGGCCTCCTCCTGCACCTATTTTCTATGTTTCTATGTTTCTAAGACGACTTTAAAGTCTTGGGTGCGGGAGGGATGGAGAGAGAGAGGGGGGATGCAAGGTTTACTTGAAGTTAGAGAAGTCAATGTTCATACCGCTGGGGTGTAAGCTGCCCAAGCGAAATATGAGGTGCTGCTCCTCCAATTTGCGCTGGGCCTCACTCTGACAATGGGGGAGGCCCAGGACAGAAAGGTCAGTGTGGGAATGGGAAGGGGAATTAAAGTGTTCGGCTTACCCGGGAGATCAGGTAGGGCCAGGCGGGCTGCCTGACCCGCTGAGTTCCTCCAGCATTTTGTGTTTTGCTGTGGACCAACTTGCCCAGGCCCACTAAAATGCCTCATCTGCACTACTCCCACCTGACTGTATCTGGCCCATATTTGGCCCAAATCCCTTTTGCTGGTCTTTAGACAATAGGTGCAGGAGTAGACCATTCGTCCCTTTGAGCCAGCACCGCCATTCAATGTGATCATGGCTGATCATCCCCAGTCAGTACCCCGTTCCTGCCTTCTCCCCTTATCCTATAAATCTGCTATCTTTAAGAGCCCTATCGGGGTGGGAAGATTGCAACCTTCACGTGGTCCGCCCTGTTTCGACTAATGCAATCAACTCGACGTGCACAAACGGAAGATCAAGCAGACCAAGTTGTCCAACAACTTTAGGCCACACGAGTCGGCCGTTCGGCCCTTCAAGCCAGCACCGCCATTCATCCCCAATCAGTACCCCGTTCCTGCCTTCTCCCCATATCTCCTGGCTCCGCTATCTTTAAGAGCCCTATCTAGCTCTCTCTCGAAAGCATCCAGAGAACCGACCTCCGCCGCCCTCTGAGGCAGCGAATTCCACACTCACAATTCTCTGTGAGAAAAAGTGTTTATTCATCTCTGTTCTAAATAGCTTACCGCTTATTCTTAAACTGTGGCCCATGGTTCTGGACTCCCCCAAAATTGGGAACATGTTTCCTGCCTCTAGCATGTCCAAACCCTTAACAATCTTATATGTTTCAATAAGAAACCCTCTCATCCTTCTAAACTCCAGAGTGTACAAGCCCAGTCACTCCATTCTCTCAGCGTATGACAGTCTCGCCATCCCGGGAATTAACCTGGTAAACCTACGTTGCACTCCCTCAATAGCAAGAATGTCCTTTTTCAAATTAGGGGACTTCAGCTTGCCCTAAATGTTATTGACACGTGTACGAAGGTACAGTCAAAAGCATTTTGCTGTGAGCTATCCAGTGAAAGAACAGACTACACGTGGTTACATTCCACAGTGGACAGGTAAAGGTTAACGGCTACACATTTAGATAAAGTCTGGGATGTCAGGACTTTCATATGAAGAAAGACTGGATAGACTCGACTTGTACTCGCTAGAATTTAGAAGATTGAGGGGGGATCTTATAGAAACTTACAAAATTCTTAAGGTGTTGGACAGGCTAGATGCAGGAAGATTGTTCCCGATGTTGGGGAAGTCCAGAACAAGGGGTCACACAGTTTAAGGATAAGGGGGAAGTCTTTTAGGACCGAGATGAGAAAAACATTTTTCACACAGAGAGTGGTGAATCTGTGGAATTCTCTGCCACAGAAGGTAGTTGAGGCCAGTTCATTGGCTATATTTAAGAGGGAGTTAGATGTGGCCCTTGTGGCTAAAGGGATCAGGGGGATGGAGAGAAGGCAGGTACAGGATACTGAGTTGGATGATCAGCCATGATCATATTGAATGGCGGTGCAGGCTCGAAGGGCCGAATGGCCTACTCCTGCACCTATTTTCTATGTTTCTATGAATTTGATTTGATATAATTTGAGAATTAAGGGACAAAAGTTTAGGGGCAACATGAGGGGGAACTTCTTTACTCAGAGAGTGGTAGCTGTGTGGAATGAGCTTCCAGTGGAAGTGGTGGAGGCAGGTTCGAGGGGCCGAATGGCCTACTCCTGCACCTATTGTCTATGTTTATATGCAAATAAAAATTGTTCAAAGATCTCCAATGATTCAGGAACAGTTTCTTCCCAGCTGTTAGCAGGCATCTCAACCATCCTATCACCAACCAGAGAGCGGTCCTGACCTACCATCTACCTCATTGGAGGCCCTTCCAACTATTTTGAATCAGAATTTATCAAACTTCTCCTTGCACCAAACGTTATTCATGCTATTCCCTTTAGCCCACATCTGTGCACTGTGGACGGCTCGATTGTAATCATGTATAGTCTTTCTGCTGCCTGGTTGGCACGCAGCAACAAAGCCTTTCACTGTACCTCGGTGCATGTGGCAATGCATAAATAAATGATTAGTAAGTGTGTAAGGGGTTATGGGGAGAAGGCTGGAGAATGGGGTTGAGAGGGAAAGACAGAACGGTCATGAGTTAATGGCGGAGTAAGACTTAACAATAGACAATAGGTACAGGAGTAGGCCATTCGGCCCTTCGAGCCGGCACCGCCAATCAATATGATCATGGCTAATCATCCAACTCAGTATCCCATCCCTGCCTTCTCTCCATACCCCCTGATCCCTTTAGCCACAAGGGCCACATCTAACTCCCTTTTAAATATAGCCAATGAACTGTGGCCTCAACTACCTACTGTGGCAGAGAATTCCACAGATTCACCACTCTCTGTGTAAAAAATGATTTTCTCATCTCGGTCCAATAAGACTTCCCTCTTATCCTTAAACTGTGACCTCTTGTTCTGGACTTCCCCAACATCGGGAATAATCTTCCTGCATCTAGCCTGTCCAACCCCTTAAGAATTTTGTAAGTTTCTATAAGATCCCCCCTCAATCTTCTGAATTCCAGCGTGTGCAAGCCGAGTCTATCCAGTCTTTCTTCATATGAAAGTCCTGACATCCCAGGAATCAGTCTGGTGAACCTTCTCTGTACTCCCTCTATGGCAAGAATGTCTTTCCTCAGATTACGAGACCAAAACTGTACGCAATACTCCATAGAAACATAGAAACATAGAAAATAGGTGCAGGAGTAGGCCTTTCGGCCCTTCGACCCTGCACCGCCATTCAATATGATCATGGCTGATCATCCGACTCAGTATCCTGTACCTGCCTTCTCTCCATACCCCCTGATCCCTTTAGCCACAAGGGCCACATCTAACTCCCTCTTAAATATAGCCAATGAACTGGCCTCAACTACCTTCTGCGGGAGAGAATTCCAGAGATTCACCACTCTCTGTGTGAAAAATGTTTTCCTCATCTCGGTCCTAAAAGATTTCCCCTTTATCCTTAAACTGTGACCCCTTGTTCTGGACTTCCCCAACATCGGGAACAATCTTCCTGCATCTAGCCTGTCCAAACCCTTAAGAATTTTGTAAGTTTCTATAAGATCCCCCCTCAATCTTCTAAATTCTAGCGAGTACAAACCGAGTCTATCCAGTCTTTCTTCATATGAAAGTCCTGATATCCCAGGAATCAGTCTGGTGAACCTTCTCTGTACTCCCTCTATGGCAAGAATGTCTTTCCTCAGATTACGAGACCAAAACTGTACGCAATACTCCAGGTGTGGTCTCACCAAGACCCTGTACAACTGCAGTAGAACCTCCCTGCTCCTATACTCTAATCCTTTTGCTATGAATGCTAACATACCATTCGCCTTCTTCACTGCCTGCTGCACCTGCATGCCTACTTTTAATGACTGGTGTACCATGACACCCAGGTCTCGTTGCATCTCCCCCTTTCCTAATCGGCCTCCATTCAGATAATAATCTACTTTCCTGTTTTTGCCACCAAAGTGGATAACCTCACATTTATCCACATATACTGCATCTGCCATGCATTTGCCCACTCACCCAGCCTATCCAAGTCACCTTGCAGCCTCCTAGCATCCTCCTCACAGCTAACACTGCCCCCCAGCTTCGTGTCATCCGCAAACTTGGAGATGTTGCATTCAATTCCCTCGTCCAAATCATTAATATATATCGTAAATAGCTGGGGTCCCAGAACTGAGCCTTGCGGTACCCCACTAGTCACTGCCTGCCATTGTGAAAAGGACCCGTTTACTCCTACTCTTTGCTTCCTGTCTGCCAGCCAGTTCTCTATCCACATCAATACTGAACCCCCAATACCGTGTGCTTTAAGTTTGTATACTAATCTCTTATGTGGGACCTTGTCGAAAGCCTTCTGAAAGTCCAGATACAACACATCCACTGGTTCTCCCCTATCCACTCTACTAGTTACATCCTCGAAAAATTCTATAAGATTCGTCAGACATGATTTACCTTTCATAAATCCATGCTGACTTTGTCCAATGATTTCACCACTTTCCAAATGTGCTGCTATCCCATCTTTAATAACTGATTCTAGCAGTTTCCCCACTACCGACGTTAGACTAACTGGTCTGTAATTCCCTGTTTTCTCTCTCCCTACCTTTTTAAAAAGTGGTGTTACATTAGCTACCCTCCAATCCTCAGGAACTACTCCAGAATCTAAAGAGTTTTTAAAAATTATCACTAATGCATCCACTATTTCTGCGGCTACTTCCTTAAGTACTCTGGGATGCAGCCTATCTGGCCCTGGGGATTTATCGGCCTTTAATCCATTCAATTTACCCAGCAACACTTCCCTGCTAACCTGGATTTCACTCAGTTCCTCCATCCCATTTGACCCCCGGTCCCCTGCTATTTCCGGCAGATTATTTATGTCTTCCTTAGTGAAGACAGAACCAAAGTAGTTATTCAATTGGTCTGCCATGTCCTTGTTCCCCATGATCAATTCACCCGTTTCTGACTGCAAGGGACCTACATTTGTTTTAACTAATCTTTTTCTCTTCACATATCTATAAAAGCTTTTGCAGTCACTTTGTATGTTCCCTGCCAGTTTTCTTTCATAATCGATTTTCCCTTTCCTAATTAAGCCCTTTATCCTCCTCTGCTGGTCTCTGAATTTCTCCCAGTCCTCTGGTAGGCTGTTTTTTCTGGCTAATTTGTACGCTTCATCTTTTGTTTTGATACTATCCCTGATTTCCCTTGTTATCCACGGATGCACTACCTTCCCTGATTTATTTTTTTGCCAAACTGGGATGAACAATTGTTGTAGTTCATCCATGCAGTCTTTAAATGCCTTCCATTGCATATCCACCGTCAACCCATTAAGAATCATTTGCCAGTCTATCTTGGCCAATTCACGTCTCATACCCTCAAAGTTACCTTTCTTTAAGTTCAGGACCCTTGTTTCTGAATTAATGATGTCACTCTCCATCCTAATGAAGAACTCAACCATATTATGGTCACTCTTGCCCAAGGGGCCACACACAACAAGACTGCTAACTAACCCTTCCTCATTACTCAATACCCAGTCTAGAATAACCTGCTCTCTCGTTGGTTCCTCTACATGTTGGTTTAGAAAACTATCCCGCATACATTCCAAGAAATCCTCTTCCTCAGCACCCCTGCCAATTTGATTCACCCAATCTATATGTAGATTGAAGTCACCCATTATAACTGTTTTACCTTTGTTGCACGCATTTCTAATTTCCTGTTTGATGCCATCCCCAACTCCACTACTACTGTTAGGTGGCCTGTACACAACTCCCACCAGTGTTTTCTGCCCCTTAGTGTTTCGCAGCTCTACCCATATCGATTCCACATCCTCAAAGCTAATGTCCTTCCTTTCTATTGCGTTAATCTGCTCTCTAACCAGCAACGCTACCCCACCTCCTTTCCCTTTCTGTCTATCCCTCCTGAATATTGAATATCCCTGGATGTTCAGCTCCCAGCCTTGGTCACCCTGGAGCCATGTCTCCGTGATCCCAACTATATCATAGTCATTAATAGCTATCTGCACATTCAACACATCCACCTTATTACGAATGCTCCTTGCATTGAGACACAAAGCCTTCAGGCTTGTTTTTACAAAACTCTTACCCCTTATACTATTATGTTGAAAACTGGCCCTTTTTGATTTCTGCCCTGGATTTGCCGGCCTGCCACTTTTACTTTTCACCTTGCTACCTATTTGCTTCTATCCTCATTTTACACCCCTCTGTCTCTACGCTCACACATTTAAGAAACCCTTTCCCTTTAACTCCATCCTCCACTATCCCATTCGGCACCCCAACCCCCTTATTCAGTTTAAAACCACCCGTGTAGCAGTGGCAAACCTGCCTGCTAGAATGCTGGTCCCCCACCTGTTAAGATGCGATCCGTCCCTTTTGTACAGTTCCCCCTTACCCCAAAACAGATCCCAGTGATCTAAGAATCTAAATCCCTGCCCCGTGCACCAGTTCCTCAGCCACACGTTCAGGTCCCGTATCTCCCTGTTCCTGCTCTCGCCAGCACGAGGAACTGGAAGCAAACCGGAGATAACAATCATGGAGGTCCTGCTTTTCAGCATTTTTCCGAGCTCTCTAAAGTCACGCTTCAGAATATTCATCCCCTTCTTTCCGACATCGTTTGTGCCGACATGCACTACCACTTCCGGCTGTAAACCTTCCAGGTGTGGTCTCACCAAGACCCTGCACAACTGCAGTAGAACCTCCCTGCTCTTATACTCAAATTAACAATAGACAATAGGTGCAGGAGTCGGCCGATCGGCCCTTCGAGCCAGCACCGCCATTCACTGTGATCACGGCTGATCATCCACAATCTGTAACCCGTTCCTGCCTTCTCCCCATATCACTTGGCTCGGCTATCTTTAAGAGCTCTATTTATCTTGATGGGCCGAATGGCCTATTTCTGCTGCTAGAACAGAAGGTGGTGAATCTGCCACAGATATGGCGGGACTGACATATGATGACAGAATGAATCAACTGGGCTTGTATTCACTGGAATTCAGAAAGGATGAGAGGGGATCTTACAGAAACATGTCAAATTCTTAAGCCCAGTAGAGGCCAAGTCAATGGATATTTTTAAGTTGTAGATTGATAGATTCTTGAAGAGCAAGGGTGTCAGGGGTTATGGGGAGAAGGCAGGAGAATGGGGTTGAGAGGGAGAGATAGATCTGCCGTGATAGAAACATAGAAAATAGGTGTAGGAGTAGGCCATTCCATCGTTCAGACCATTCAATATGATCATGGCTGATCATCCAAAATCAGTACCCCGTTCCTGCCTTCTCCCCATATCCCCTGATTCCATTAGCCCTTTGAGCTCTATGTTGCACTCTCTTGAAAACATCCAGTGAATCAGCCTCCACTGCCTTCTGTGGCAGAGAATTCCACAGATTCACAACTCTCTGGGTGAAAATGTTTTTCCTCATCTCAGTGCCCCTTATTCTTAAACTGTGACCCCAGGTTCTAGACTCCCCCAACATCGGGAACATTTTTCCTGCATCCGGCCTGTCCAATCCCTTAAGAATTTTACATGTTTCTATAAGATTCCCTCTCATCCTTTCTAAATTCCAGAGAGTACAAGCCCAAAGTCCAGAACCAGGGGCAACACAGTCTTAGAATAAAGGGGAGGTCATTTAAGACTGAGGTGAGAGAAAAAAAATTTCACCCAGAGAGTTGTGAATTTATGGAATTCCCTGCCACAGAGGGCAGTGGAGGCCAAGTCACTGGATGGATTTAAGAGAGAGTTAGATAGAGCTCTAGGGGCTAGTGGAGTCAAGGGATATGGGGAGAAGGCAGGCATGGGTTATTGATAGGGGACGATCAGCCATGATCACAATGAATGGCGGTGCTGGCTCAAAGGGCCGAATGACCTGCACCTATTTTCTATGTTTCTATGGGACCAACCTTCAGGCCATTGACTGAACACTCTCTGTGTAAACCCAATCTTTCCTAGACCTGGAGTACCGCGTGCTGTAACTGGATTTCACCACCGCATGTGTCTCAGCGATTAAGATTTCACATTTGCATATTTTTGGGCACCATATCTGAGGAAGGATGTGCTAGCCCTGGAGAGAGGAGATTTACAAGAATGATCCCAGGAATGAGAAGTTTGACCTATGATGTGCGTTTTGATGGCTCGAAGGGCCAAATGGCCTCCTCCTGCACCTATTGTCTATGTTTCTATGTTTGTTAAACTTGCCCTCGGCTCTCCTTCATATAATTCCTCTCTCATATTAAACTCTCAATATCAAACTCTGGATATGTATTCCCGTACTCTGAGAAAAAAGACTCACAATTCTAACCAGCTGGTGTGTAGCCCTGCCCTTCCATCCACCTCATCGGAGGCATTTAAGCGATCTTTAATTCGACTTAATCGGACTTTATTTACTTTAGTTTAATTTACTTTGGAGGTACAGCGTGGACAAAGGCCCTTCGGCCCACCCTGCCCGCGCCGACCAGCGATCTCCGCACGTTAACACTACCCTACACACACTGGGGACAATTTTACATTTACACCAAGCCAATGAACCTACAGGACCTGTACGACTTTGGAGCGTGGGAGGAAACCGAAGATCTTGGAGAAAACCCACGCAGGCGAGAGCGTACAAACTCCGCACAGACAGCGCCCGTGTTCTGTATGGAACCCGTGTCTCTGGCGCTGTAAGGCAGTAGCTCTACTGCATCCTTCAATATCAAACTTCACTGTCTGCAGTTCCACCAAGTGTTGTGTTGTCCACAAGCTTACGAACCAACCCATTCATATTTTTGTCCGAGTAGTTTATATTTATACTGTATGTCACTAAAGTCGGCACGGTGGCGCAGCGGTAGAGGTGCTGCCTTACAGCGCCAGAGACCCGTGTTCTCGCTTGAACTCGCTTGTACTCTAGCTTGTACTCGCTAGAATTTAGAAAGTTGAGGGGGGATCTTATAGAAACGTACAAAATTCTTAAGAGGTTGGACAGGCTAGATGCAGGAAGATTGTTCCCGATGTTGGGGAAGTCCAGAACAAGGGGGTCACACAGTTTAAAGATAAAGGGGAAATCTTTTAGGACCGAGATGAGAAAAACATTTTTCACACAGAGAGTGGTGAATCTGTGGAATTCTCTGCCACAGAAGGTAGTTGAGGCCACAGTTCATTGGCTATATTTAAGAGGGAGTTAGATGTGGCCCTTGTGGCTAAAGGGATCAGGGGGTATGGAGAGAAGGCAGGTACAGGATACTGAGTTGGATGATCAGCCATGATCATATTGAATGGCGGTGCAGGTTCGAAGGGCAGAATGGCCTACTCCTGCACCTATTGTCTATGTTTCTATGTTTCTATGTTCGATCCTGATTATGGACGCTGTCCATGTGAATATCTTCCCCGCCACTCGGGTGGTGCTTCAAGAGTCTTCTTCAGACTCTGAAGAAGATGGTAACGTTTCGGGTCGATACGAAACGTCACCTATCCACGTTCTCCAGGGATGCTGCCTGACCCGTTGAGTTACTCCAGCACTTTGTGTCCTTTTGTGCATTAACCAGCATCTGCAGTTCTGAAGGTAGATAAAAGTGCTGGAGAAACTCACCGGGTGAGGCAGCATCTATGGAGCGAAGGAATAGATGACGTTTCGGGTTGAGACCCTTCTTCAGACTGATGTGGGGGTGGGGGGTGGAGCGGGAAGAATAAAGGAAGAGGAGGAGTCAGTGGGCCATGGGAGAGCAGGGAAGGGGAGGGGAAGGAGGGAGAAAGCAGGGACTACCTGAAATTGGAGATGTCAATGTTCATATCGCTGGGGTGTAAACTGCCCAAGCGAAATATGAGGAGCTGCTCCTCCAATTTACGGTGGGCCTCACTCTGGCCACGGAGGAGGCCCAGGACGGAAAAGTCAGATTCGGAATGGGAGGGGGAGTTGAAGTGCTGAGCCACCGGGAGATCAGGTTGGCATCTGCAGTTCTGGAGTCAGGAAAAGGGTCTGACGAGGTGTTCAGACCCGAAACATCACCCATCTTCTTTCGCCAGAGATGCTGACTGACCCTCTGAGTTTTACTCCAGTCTGTAGGTAGGAACTGCAGATGCTGGTTTACTCCGAAGATAGACACAAAATGCTGGAGTGACTCTGCGGGACAGGCAGCATCTCTGGAGAGAAGGAATGGGTGACGTTTAAGGGTCTCGACCGGAAACGTCACCCATTCCTTCTCTCCAGAGTTACTCCAGTACTTTGTGTCCTTTTGTGTATTAATCAGCATCTGCAGTTCCTCAACCTTTCTACCAAAAAATGTAAAATGGGCTGATCATCTCTCTCCTGTGCTGCGTGTTTCTGTAATTTTTAAGCCCTCTGAGGTATTTCTAAAGTTTGCACTAATTTAAATCAGTAGGAAGGAACTGCAGATGCTGGTTCAAACTGAAGATAGACACCAAAATGCTGGAGTAACTCAGCGGGACAGGCAGCATCTCCGGAGAGAAGGAATGGATGATGTTTCGGGTCGAGACCCTTCTTCAGCCTGGGATAGGGATCAGGAAAAGGAGAGATATAGACGATGATGTGGAGAGATAAAAAATAATGAATGAAAGATGTGCAAAAAAGTAATGGTGAGAAAGGAAATGGCGGGACTGTCGTATGCTGAGGGAATGGAGCGGCTGGGCTTGTACACTCTGGAGTTTAGAAGGATGAGATGGGGATCTTATTGAAACATATAAGATTATTAAGGGTTTGGACATGCTAGAGGCAGGAAACATGTTCCCGATGTTGGGGGAGTCCAGAACCAGGGGCCACAGTTTAAGATGGACAAAAATGCTGGAGAAACTCAGCGGGTGAGGCAGCAACTATGGAGGTGAGGCAGCATCTCCATAGATGCTACCTGCACCCGCTGAGTTTCTCCAGCATTTTTGTCTACCTTCGATTTTCCAGCATCTGCAGTTCCTTCTTAAACATACGCCCTCACAGTTTAAGAATAAGGGGTAAGCCATTTAGAAACATAGAAACATAGAAATTAGGTGCAGGAGTAGGCCATTCGGCCCTTCGAGCCTGCACCGCCATTCAATATGATCATGGCTGATCATCCAACTCAGTATCCTGTACCTGCCTTCTCTCCATACCCCCTGATCCCTTTAGCCACAAGGGCCACATCTAACTCCCTCTTAAATATAGCGGGAGTTCTAATTATTTAGAACGGAGACGAGGAAACCTTTTTTCTCACAGAGAGTTGTGAGTCTGTGGAATTCTCTGCCTCAGAGGGCGGTGGAGGCCGGCTCTTTGGATACTTTCAAGAGAGAGCTAGGTAGGGCTCTTAAAGATCGCGGAGTCAAGGAGATATGGGGAGAAGGCAGGGACGGGGTACTGATTGGGGATGATCAGCCATGATCACATTGAATGGCGTGCGAATGGCTTGAAGGGCCGAATGGCCTACTCCTGCACCTATTGTCTATTGTCTATTGTTTGCTGGTTGAAAACAAGAAGCTGTTGCGCCAATTGGATGGAGGAGGGATAGAGAGTGAGGGAATTCCGGGGCTACCTGAAATGAGAGAAATCTAGAATCTTACCACTGGGCTGAAAGCTGGCCAAGCGAAATATGAGATGCAGTTCCTCCAATTAGCGTTTATTTAAATAAGATCTTTCTTAACAATTGACGTGGCCTGACAATCAGTGCAAGGAGCTGCGATGTATTAGTAACTTGAAGTTCCTTTTTAATACCAACACTGTACTTTGACACATGTAAAGCGAACACTTCCGGAAAAAAATGTAAAAAGCATTGGTCATATTAAAATAACTTATGATGCATTATACAACAAGGACGAACGCAACTCCAAATAGTTACAGAATTGTGGATTTTTTTTTTTGAGGGAAAATGTGGTTGGGAAAATGTTCCTCTGCCGCCCCTCGGTTCTCTTGGCATTTTCTTCTCCAAAAAGTCTTTGAAGTTTTTCATTCCCCGCTCTCTCTTTTCTTGAGTCTCCGAGCCCAGCGAGCTCTCTCCCCCCCCGCCCCCCCGCACTGTCCACGACGCAAACCTCTTCTCTCACCTAGATGGCAAAGCACTTGCTCTGGGCCAGGGTGTGGGCGGCCATCACTCAGCAGGGAGTTGCGGACTGGCTTCAAGCGAAATAGTTTGACCAGACGATCGCTGGGGGGTCTATAATGAGCCAGTGCAGGCGTCCATTTGAGACATGGCACCATTTTGAGGTTCGGTACCTCAAAGTTTTTGTTTTTGTTGTTCCTTTGCTCTTCTAGGCTTAGATTGTCAATAACGTTCTTTGTGTGTGCATTGTGTGTGTTCGTGCATGCATGCAGGCGCGCGTGTGTGTGTGTGTGTGTGTGTGTGTGTGTGTGTGTGTGTGTGTGTGTGTGTGTGTGTGTGTGTGTGTGTGTGTGTGTGCGTGTGTGCATTGTGTGTGTGCATTGCGTGCGTGCGTGCATTGTGTGTGTATTGTGTATGTGCGCGCGCGTGTGTGTGTTTGTGTGCTTGCGCACCAGTGTGTGCACTTCATGTGTATGTGCACATTGTGTGTGTGTGTGTGTGTGTGTGTGTATGCATGTGTGCGTGCATGTGAGTGTGTTTGAGTGTGTGTGCGTGTGAATGCGTGTGTGTGTGTTTGAGTGTGTTTGAGTGTGTGTGTTCGCGTTAGTGTGCGTGAGTATGTGTGTGTTTGGATGTGTTTGCTAGTGTGAGGGTGTACGCATACACGCATGTGTGTGAATTGTATGCGTGTGTGCATGCGAGTGTGAGTGTGTGTGTGTGAGTGTGCATGTGTGTGTGCATGTGTGCATGCGAGTGTGAGTGTGTGTGTTTGAGTGTGTGTGTGAGTGTGCATGTGTGTGTGCGTGTGTGCATGCGAGTGTGAGTATGTGCGTTTGAGTGTGAATGTGTGTGTGCACGTGTGTGCATGTGAGTGTGCGTGTGTGCATGCGAGTGTGAGTGCATGTGTTGTGTGCGTGCGAGTGTGCGTGCGTGCGTGTGTGTGCATGCGTGTGCATGCGAGTGTGAGTGAGTGTGCGTGCGAGTGTGTGTGCGCGTGTGCGTGCGAGTGTGTGTGCGTGCGAGTGTGAGTGAGTGTGCGTCCTCGTCTCTCCGCAGCCGGGGGCCTCTACTTGCACACGCTCACCCACTCGGTCACCCTGCACTCGTCGCATGCCACGTAGCAGCACCAGTGGAACTTGCAGTTGCACCGCTCCCTGCGTGACTGGCGGAGGATGTTGTGGCCACGGCCACAGCACAGGCTCTCGCAGTTGTCCAGGCCGGGGCTGGTCTTGTTGCAGATACGGCCGCGGGTGCCGGCCGAGTCCATCTCGGGCTCGCTCTCGCAGAAGTTGGGCGAGTCCTCGAAGAAGACCAGCCCGGCGGCGGCTGTGGCTGTGGCGGCAGTGGACCTCCGGCGGTGGGGGTGGTGCTGGTGGTGCGGGTGGTGCGGGTGGTGCGGGTGGTCCACCTGCCCGGCGTTGCGGTTGTGCGCTCTGATCAGGGTGGCGTTGTGGAACTTCAGCTTCAGCAGGCCGCCCACCATGCGGAAGTCCGGCGTCACCTGCCAGCAGGTCTTCAGCTGGCAGCTACCCGACGTCCCGTGGCACTTGCACTTCCTCTTCATATTCTCCGCTATCATCTGCAAGGCAGGGACGAGCGGGTTAATGCACCACATATGCAACGCCCGTGTACACAATCAAGATCACAGTGCAATGCAGCGTAGCTTCAAGGCACACCATCCCACGTGCACTTGGGACAATTTACAATTTTGACCACAGCAGAAGCATCCACGTCGCGGGGGCTGGAAACTGGAAGTATCCCGAGCTAATTCTGCTACCACCATCATAGAAACATATAAACATAGAAAATAGGTGCAGGAGGAGGCCATTCAGCCCTTCGAACCAGCACCGCCATTCAATATGATCATGGCTGATCATCCAACTCAGTATCCTGTACCTGCCTTCTCTCCATACCCCCTGATCCCTTTAGCCCAGGTGTTCTCAAATGGGGGTACGCGTACCCCTGGGGGTACGTGAAGGCACTCCAGGGGGTACGTGAGATTTTAAAATATTTTTGCGCTGGTTAGGGGGTACTTGGCTGAAAAAATATTTCACAGGGGGTACATCACTGAAAAAAGGTTGAGAACCACTGCTTTAGCCACATCTAACTCCCTCTTAAATATAGCCAATGAACTGGCCTCAACTACCTTCTGTGGCAGAGAATTCCAGAGACTCACCACTCTCTGTGTGAAAAATGTTTTTCTCATCTCGGTCCTAAAAGATTTCCCCCTTATCCTTAAACTGTGTGACCCCTTGTCCTGGACTTCCCCAACATTGGGAACAATCTTCCTGCATCTAGCCTGTCCAACCCCTTATTGCAACCCCTCTATTGCAACAAGCGATGGCTTCCCACTGATTGTCGCCGGAAGCTTGCGTCCTTTTCAGGACGGACGATGAAACATAGAAAGATAGAAACATAGAAAATAGGTGCAGGAGGAGGCCATTCGGCCCTTCGAGCCAGCACCGCCAATCAATGTGATCATGGCTGATCGTCCCCTATCAATAACCCGTGCCTGCCTTCTCCCCATATCCCTTGACTCCACTAGCCCCTAGAGCTCTATCTAACTCTCTCTTAAATCCATCCAGTGACTTGGCCTCCACTGCCCTCAGTGGCAGGGAATTCCACAAATTCACAACTCTCTGGGTGAAAAAGTATTTTCCTCACCTCAGTCTTCAATGACCTCCCCTTTATTCTAAGACTGTGTGGCCCCTGGTTCTGGACTCGCCCAACATTGGGAACATTTTTCCTGCATCTAGCTTGTCCAGACAGCGATGTCAACATTTGAAACATGGAAGATGGACACGAAAGAAGAAGAAGAAGACTGAAGCCAATTAACCTACAACCCTGCACGTCTTTGTAGTGTGGGAGGAAACCGGAGCACCCAGAGAAAACCCACGCAGGTCACGGGGAGAACGTTCAAACTCCGTACCGACAGCGCCCGTAGTCTGTCTCTGGAGGTGCAAGAAGGGTTCCAACCCGAAACGTCACCCATTCCTTCTCTCCGGAGATGCTGCCGGTCCAGCTTTTTGTGTCTATCTCGAGGTCCTACTGCACTTGTACAGGGCCCTAGTGAGACCACACCTGGAGTATTGTGTGCAGTTTTGGTCTCCTAATTTGAGGTAGGACATTCTTGCTATTGAAGGAGTGCACCGTCGGTTCACCAGGTTAATTCCCGGGATGGCGGGACTGACATATGATGAAAGAATGGGTCGACTGGGCTGGTATTCACTGGAATTTAGAAGGATGAGACGGGATCTTAGAGAAACACATAAAATCCTTACTTAAGGGATTGGACAGGCTGGATGCAGGAAAAATATTCCCCATGTTGGAGGAGTCCAGAACCAGGGGTTGCAGTTTAAGAATAAGGGGTTGGCCATTTAGAACTGAGATGAGGAAAAATGTTGGGCCGAAGGGCCTGTTTCCAAAAACAGGAAGCAGATTATTATCTGATTGGTGTCAAGTTGGGAAAAGGGGAAGTACAACTTTTTCACCCAGAGAGTTGTGAATCTGTGGAATTCTCTGCCACAGAAGGCAGTGGAGGCCAATTTACTGGATGTTTTCAAGAGTTAGATATAGTTCTTAGGGCTAACGGAATTAAAGGATATGGGGAGAAAGCAGGAACGGGCTACTGTTTTAGGATGATCAGCCATTATCATATTGAATGGCGGAGCTGGCTCGAAGGGCCGAATGGTCTACTCCTGCACCTGTTTTCTTATGTTTCTATGTTTCTGAGAGGAATAGATGCAGAGAAGATAGACACAGAATGCTGGAGTAACTCAGCGGGACAGGCAGCATCTCTGGAGAGAAGGAACGGGTATCTCTTGCCCAGATTAGGTGAATCGAAGACCAGAGGACATAGGTTTGAAGTGAAGGGGCGGCTTTAATGGAGATTTAAATGGAATCTGAGGGGCAACTTTTTCCACGCAAAGGGTGGTGGGTGTATGGAACAAGCTGCCAGAGGAGGTCGTTGAGGCTGGGACTGCACCAACGTTTAAGAAACAGTTAGACAGGTACATGGATAGGACAGGTTTGGAGGGATATGGACCAAATGCGGGCAGGTGGGACTAGTGTAGCTGGGACATTGTTGGCCGGTGTGGCCAAGATGGGCCGAAGGGCCTGTTTCCAGTGGAAACAGGCCCTTTGGCCCAACTTGCCCACACCGGCCAACAATGTCCCAGCTACACTACACCGCCATTCGCATATCGCTCTATGACACAGTGACTCTATGATGCGCGTGTGACGACACTGGGCCTGTACTCGCTGGAGTTTAGAAGGATGAGTGGGCACCTCATTGAAACATACTAAATACTGAAAGGCCTGGATAGAGTGGATGTGTAGAGGATGTTTCCACCAGTGGGAGAGTCTAGGACCGGAGGGCACAGCCTCATAATTAAAGGAAGTTATTTTAGGAAGGAGATGAGGAGGAATTTATTTCGTCAGAGGGTGGTGAATCTGTGGAATTCATTGACGCAGACAGCTGTGGAGGCCACAAGTCATTGAGTATTTTTAGAGCCGAGATTGACAAATTCATGAATAACCATATAACAATTACAGCACGGAAACAGGCGATCCCGGCCCTTCTCGTCCGTGCCAAACACTTACTCTCACCTAGTCCCATCTACCTGCACTCAGACCATAACCCTCCATTCCTTTCCCGTCCATATACCTATCCAATCTATTTTTAAATGATAAAATCGAACCTGCCTCCACCACTTCCACTGGAAGCTCATTCCACACAGCTACCACTCTCTGAGTAAAGAAGTTCCCCCTCACGTTACCCATAAACTTCTGTCCCTTAATTCTCAAATCATGTCCTCTTGTTTGAATCTTCCCTACTCTCAATGGAAAAAGCTTATCCACGTCAACTCAGTCTATCCCTCTCATCATTTTAAAGACCTCTATCAAGTCCCCCCTTAACCTTCTGCGCTCCAAAGAATAAAGACCTATCTTGTGTTATGTTAACGAGTGAGAGAATAAAAAGTTCAGTGTGTAAATATACACATACTCACGTATATTTATATATATACTAGACCAAGTGGGACCCGTCGGGTCCCTGTCACACGGGAGGCCTGGTCCCCCAACGCAACCCGTTCCCCAACGCAATATTCCACCACTCACCCATAGCCCCCACGGGATGCCTGGTCCCCCAACGCAACCCATGTCCCCTTGTTTGAATCTTCCCTACTCTCAATGGAAAAAGCTTATCCACGTCAACTCTGTCTATCCCTCTCATAATTTTAAAGACCTCTATCAAGTCCCCCCTGAACCTTCTGCGCTCCAAAGAACAAAGAATAGTATGGATGTCAGGAGTTACGGGGAGAAGGCAGGAGAATGAGGTTTAGAAGGAGAGATTAGATCAGCCATGATTGAATGGCGCAGTAGACTCGATGGGCCGAATGGCCTAATTCTGCTCCTTAATGAACTCATGACATTGGGTGGCAATCTAGCATCATTGACACAGAGGGTCACACAAAACAGGATTGGAAGAGTTATGCCCCTGTCCCACATAGGAAACCTGAACGGAAACCTCTGGAGACTTTGCGCCCCACCCAAGGTTTCCGTGCGGTTCCCGGAGGTTGCAGGTGGTTGCCGGAGGTTGCGGGTAGTGGAAGCAGGTAGGGAGACCGACAAAAACCTCCGGGAACCGCACGGAAACCTTGGGTGGGGCGCAAAGTCTCCAGAGGTATCGGTTCGGGTTTCCTAAGTGGGACAGCGGCATTATAACGTGTTGGAAGGAACTGCAGATGCTGCCTTAAACCGAAGTTAGACACCAAAAGGCTGGAGTAACTCAGCGGGTCAGGCAGCACGGAAGGAATGGGTGACGTTTCGGGTCGAGACTCTTCTTCAGAAAGATTGAACACAGTTTGAAAAAAAAAAAAGGGCAGTGTTGTTACTCGACTAATTACATGTTACGATAGTTTCAGTTGTATGTGAATGTTAAATTACAGGGACTTTATTGAATAGCAGGGAATTCAGGTATTAATTGAGGGCAGTATCACTGAAAGATGGGCTGCACCCTCCCGCGGACAATTATAACTTGTAGTGTAACTGTGGGCACATGAAAGGCATTTTATGAAGCTTTCTGTCTCTCATTTTTCCAGCTGTTTCACACATGATGGGAGGGGGGGGGGGGGGGGGGGGGGGGGAGGTGTGGACGTATCTTCGCTGGTTAAAAAAGGTTGATGCCGAGTTCCTGAGTATAACGCCCCTGTCCCACTTAGGAAACCTGAACGGAAACCTCTGGAGACTTTGCGCCCCACCCAAGGTTTCCGTGCGGTTCCCGGAGGTTGCAGGTGGTTGCCGGAGGTTGCAGGCGGTGGAAGCAGGTAGGGAGACTGAAAAAAACCCTCCGGGAACCGCACGGAAACCTTGGGTGGGGCGCAAAGTCTCCAGAGGTTTCCGTTCAGGTTCCCGAATTGGGACAGGGGCTTAACTCTCTCTTGAAAGCATCCAGAGAACCGGCCTCCACCGCCCTCTGAGGCAGAGAATTCCACAGACTCACAACTCTTTTCCTCGTCTCCGTTCTAAATGGCTTGCCCCTTATTCTTAAACTGTGTGGCCCCTGCTTCTGGTCTCCCCCAACATCGGGAATATGTTTCCTGCCTCTAGCGTGTCCAAACCCTTAACAATCTTATATGTGTCGATGTGCGGGGACCGCTGGTCGGCGCGGACACGGTGGGCCGAAGGGCCTGTTTTCGCGCCATTATCTCTAAAGGTCTAAAGGGATATAAGGATGCAAACAGTGGAACTAGTCGGATGGCTAGGAATAAGAGGAATTCTGTGAGAGGAATAGATCGGGTAGACACATGGAGTCTATGCCCTGAGTGGGGGAATCGAGAACCAGAGGGCATGTGTTTAAGGTAAAGGGGGAAAGAACTTATAGTAATCAGAGGGGTTACGTTTTCACACAAAGGGGGAAAGGGGGGGGGGTGGGGGGAGGAGGGGGGAATACAGGAATGACTTGAAATTAGAGTAATCAATAGACAATAGGTGCAGGAGTAGGCCATTCGGCCCTTCGAGGCAGCACCGCCATTCAATGTGATCATGGCTGAACATCCCCAATCAGTACCCCGTTCCTGCCTTCTCCCCATATCCCCTGACTTCACAATCTTTAAGAGCCCTATCTAGCTCTCTCTTGAAAGTATCCAGAGAAATGGCCTCCACCGCCCTCTGAGGCAGAGAATTCCACAGACTCACCACTCTCTGTGAGAAAAAGTGTTTCCTCGTCTCCGTTCTAAATGGCTTACCCCTTATTCTTAAACTGTGGCGCTGTTTAAGTGTTTCCCACCGCCCGGTTGTAAGATAGGTGTAAGATATTTCCGTGGTCGGATTAATTCATGTTCAAAAGTGATAGGAGACGAACTAGGCCATTCGGCCCATCAGAGTTGAGTATAGGAGCAAAGAGGTCCTTCTGCAGTAGGGCAGGGCTCCAGTGAGACCACACCTGGAGTATTGTGTGCAGTTTTGGTCTCCCAATTTGAGGAAGGACATTCTTGCTATTGAGGGAGTGCAGCGTAGGTTCACCAGGTTAATTCCCGGGATGGCGAGACTGTCATATGCTGAGAGAATGGAGCGGCTGGGCTTGTACACTCTGGAGTTTAGAATGATGAGAGGGGATCTTATTGAAACATATAAGATTATTGAGGGTTTGGACACGCTAGAGGCAGGAAACATGTTCCCGATGTTGGGGAGAGTCCAGAACCAGGGGCCACAGTTTAAGAATAAGGGGTAAGCCATTTAGAATGGAGATGAGGCAGGTACATGGATAGGACAGGTTTGGAGGGAAATGGACCAAGCACAGGCAGGAGGGACTATTGTAGCTGGGACATTGTTGGCCGGTATGGGCAAGTTGGGCCGAAGGGCCTGTTTCCACACGATGCCATTCTATAAATGGCTTGTGTTCTCGTGAGAGTTGGGTCCAAGGACGAAATGGGAGAAGGAAATGACTCAGGTTCCGTGAGGAGAGCATGTTCCTGGAAGCCGGGGTCAAACCAGAACAACTGATGATCTCACATCACGAGGAGGAAAACAAAGTCAGCGATGAAGTCAAATTATTTTAAGATATTTGTTTTGTCTACATTTAGACTGGGTGGGAGAGCTTTCAGTGAGCTGGCACAGCAGAGGCAAGACTCCAAACGCGACCGGTCCCACTTCCAACCGCGGAGCCGTCTGGAGTTGTGCGGGGCTGGTCCCGACATCATACTCAACAATCAGCTGGGCAGGAGGCGGGCCGACTGAATTTGGACGTCGCACGGCGTCGGGCGGTGATGTCATCGCGCAACGCCACGCGCTAGGCGTACGCCGCCAAGACACTGTGTACGACGTCAAGACGCTGCGTACGCCCTCAATGAGCCTGCGGGCCGACAGGCCATTGGCGCGCGAAGATTTCGGACAGTGCGGGATTTTCGGAGCCCCGCGCGATGTCGGGACCAGCCCCGCACAACTCCATAACGGCTCCGCGCTTGGAAGTGGGACCGGACCCGCGCGGTCCGTACGCCTCAAGCGAGCACGTTTGGTCGCGCTAGACGCATGCAATCGCATGCTGGTGGGACAGGCCCTTGAACATAGGCCATTACGTTAGCATGCAACAAAAGCTTTTCATTGTACCTCGGTACACGTGACAATAAACTCAACTGAACTGAGTCACCCAGTCCATCACACAAACTAAAAGCTGGAAAGGCTACCTGAATCTGGAGGGGTGCGGTTCCACACTTCTGTACCTCTTGCCCGATGGGAGAGGCGGGAAGAGTATAGAAGTTGGGATGTAATGTTAAAATTGTACAAGGCATTCGTGAGGCCAATTCTGGAGTATGGTGTACAATTTTGGTCGCCAAATTATAGGAAAGATGTCAACAAAATAGAGAGAGTACAGAGGAGATTTACTAGAATGTTGCCTGGGTTTCAGCACCTAAGTTACAGAGAAAGGTTGAACAAGATAGGTCTTTGTTCTTTGGAGCGCAGAAGGTTAAGGGGGGACTTGATAGAGGTCTTTAAAATTATGAGAGGGATAGACAGAGTTGACGTGGATAAGCTTTTTCCATTGAGAGTAGGGAAGATTCAAACAAGAGGACATGGTTTGAGAATTAAGGGACAAACGTTTAGGGGCAACATGAGGGGGAACTTCTTTACTCAGAGAGTGGTAGCTGTGTGGAATGAGCTTCCAGTGGAAGTGGTGGAGGCAGGTTCGATTTTATCATTTAAAAATAAATTGGATAGGTATATGGACAGGAAAGGAATGGAGGGTTATGGTCTGAGTGCAGGTAGATGGGACTAGGTGAGAGTAAGTGTTCGGCACGGACTGGAAGGGCCGAGATGGGCTGTTTCCATGCTGTAATTGTAATATGTTATATGTTATAAGAGGGGGTGACCATGGGTGCGACTGGTCCTTGATGATGCTGCTGGCCTTGCCGAGGCAGCGTGAGGTGTAGATGGAGTCAATGGAAGGGAGGTTGGTTTGTGTGATGGTCTGGGCTGTGTCCACAATTCGCTGCAATTCATTGCTCATCCCTATTCCTTTCTACTCCATTCCCTTTCGTTCCCCCATTAAAATTATTGCCAACACAGAAATGAGTAGGTTAACCTGTGATGAGCGTTTGTCGGCACTGGGCGTGTACTCGCTAGAGATTAGAAGAATGAGGGGGGGGGGGGACTTCATTGAAACGTACAGAATAATGAAAGGCCTGGATGGAATGGATGTGGAGAGGATGTTTCAACTAGTGGGAAAGTCTAGGACCAGTGGTTATAGCCTCAGAATTAAGGGACGTTCCTTCAGGAAGGAGATGGGGGGGAGGAATATATTTAGTCAGAGGGTGGTGAATCTGTGGAAATAATTGACGCCATCCAACAGCAAAGAATTCCACAGATTCACCACCCTCTGACTTAAGAAATGTTTCATAGAAACATAGAAACATAGAAAATAGGTGCAGTAGTAGGCCATTCGGCCCTTCAAGCCTGCACCGCCATTCAATATGATCTTGGCTGATCATCCAACTCAGTATCCTGTGCCTGCTTTCTCTCCATACGCCCTGATCCCTTTAGCCACAAGGGCCACATCTAACTCCCTCTTAAATATATCCAATGAACTGGCCTCAACTACCTTCTGTGGCAGAGAATTCCACAGATTCACCACTCTCTGTGTGAAAAATGTTTTTCTCCTCTCGGTCCTAAAAGATTTCCCCCTTATCCTTAAACTGTGACCCCTTGTTCTGGACTTCCCCAACATCGGGAACAATCTTCCTGCATCTAGCCTGTCCAACCCCTTAAGAATTTTGTAAGTTTCTATAAGATCCCCCCTCAATCTTCTAAATTCTAGCGAGTACAAGCCGAGTCTATCCAGTCTTTCTTCATATGAAAGTCCTGACATCCCAGGAATCAGTCTGGTGAACCTTCTCTGTACTCCCTCTATGGCAAGAATGTCCTTCCTCAGATTAGGAGACCAAAACTGTACGCAATACTCCAGGTGTGGTCTCACCAAGACCCTGTACAACTGCAGTAGAACCTCCCTGCTCCTTTAACGTCCTTTAAATCTGAATCCTGCACCCCACCAGCACTCTCAAATCCCTTTGCACCTCCGATATCTGAATCCTCTCCCCATTTACGATATGATACGATAGACCTTTATTTATCCCAGGAGGGAAATTGGTCTGCCGGCGAAATACATGAAACATGAAATTAAATTGCCGAGTGGAAAGGATTGGGGATGTGCAAAGGATTGGGGAGGGGGTGTGGGGTGGTGGTCGAGGGGGGGAGTCAGTCTACCCCACGACAGAAGGGGGAGGAGTTGTACAGTTTGATAGCCACAGGGAAGAAGGATCTCCTGTGGCGTTCTGTGCTGCATATTGGTGGAGCCAGTCTGTTGCTGAAGGAGCTCCTCAGGTTGACCAGTGTGTCACGGAGGGGGTGTGAGCTGTATTGTCCAGGATGCTCCTCCCCTCCAAGACCAACCTCCCGTGAATCCAACTCCAACTCCAACTCCGCCCCACAGGACGGAGCCGGCCTTCCTTAGATAGTGGTCAATGCAGATGCTGGTTTACAAAAAAAAAGACACAAAGCGGTGGAGTAACTCAGCGGGTGAGGCAGCATTCACTGGAGAACATGGATAGATCTTTGGTTTTCTCCCACACACTCCGAAGACGTACAGGTTCGTGGTTTAATTTAGTTTAGTTTAATATAGAGATCCAGCACGGAAACAGGCCCTTCGGCCCACCGGGTCCGCACCTACCAGCGATCCCCGCATATTAACACCATCAAACACTCACAAGGGACAATTTACATTTATACCAAGCCCACAGTGAGAAGAAACCGAAGATCTCTGAGAAAACCCACGCAGGTCACAGGGAGAATGTACAGACAGCACCTATAGTCAGGATCGAACCCGGCTCTCTGGCACTGTAAAAGGCAGCAACTCTACCACTATGCAATGGTTCCACCCAGTATTGGCTTCGTATAAATGTAAATTGTCCCTAGTGTGTGTAGGACAGTGTTAATGTGCGGGGATCGCTGGCTGGCGTGCACTTGGTGGGCCGATGGGCCTGTTTCCTGGGCTGTATCTCTAAACTAAATGAATGCTAGCATTGCATTTACCTTCCTTACCACCGACGCAAGTCTATTATACACTGAAGGAACCGTTTCCTCGCTGTTTGGGTAAAGTCTGAAGTCCGCTCAAGACAAGGGCCCAGATCCCTGTTCCCCTCCACTCTCTGACAAGAACTGCTGACTCAACGTATGTCCGAGAGGATTCTCTTGAATTTCTGCAGGTTTAGAAACAAAATATTGGAAAAAAATTAGGTGCGGGAGTAGGCCATTCGGCCCTTCGAGCCAGCACCGCCACTCAATATGATCATGGCTGATCATGTAAAATTAGTATCCCGTTCCTGCTTTTTCCCCATATCCCTCGATTTCTTTAGCCCTAAGAGCTAAATCTAACTCTCTCTTGAAAACATCCGGTGAATTGGCCTCCACTGCCTTCTGCAGCAGAGAATTCCACAGATTCCCAACTCTCTGGGTGAAAAAGTTTTTCCTCATCCCAGTCCTAAAAGGCCTACCCCTTATTCTTAAACTGTGTACCTTGGTTCTGGACTCCCCCAACATAGAAACCTAGAATTTAGGTGCAGGAGTAGGCCATTCGGCCCTTCAAGCCTGCACCGCCATTCAATATGATCTTGGCTGATCATCCAACTCAGTATCCTGTGCCTGCTTTCTCTCCATACCCCCTGATCCCTTTAGCCACAAGAGCCACATCTAACTCCCTCTTAAATATAGCCAATGAACTGGCCTCAACTACCTTCTGTGGCAGAGAATTCCAGAGATTCACCACTCTCTGTGTGAAAAATGTTTTTCTCATCTCGGTCCTAAAATATTTCCCCCTTATCCTTAAACTGTGACCCCTTGACCTGGACTTCCCCAACATCAGGAACAATCTTCCTGCATCTAGCCTGTCCAACCCCTTAAGAACTTTGTAAGTTTCTATAAGATCCCCCCTCAAACTTCTAAATTCTAGAGAGTACAAGCCGAGTCTATCCAGTCTGGGGAACATTTACATGTACAGTGGAGAGCATGTTGACTGGTCGCATCACGGCCTGGGCCGGCAGCTCGAATGCCCAGGAGAGGAGAAAACTGCAAAAAGTGGTGACCACTGCCCGGTCCATCACAGTACTGACCTCCCCACTGTCGAAGGGATCTACAGGAGTCGCTGCCTCAAAAAGGCAGCCAGCGTCATCAGAGACCCACACCACCCTGGCCACGCTCTCATTTCACCTCAATCATCGGGAAGAAGGTAACTGTCCAGGTTCAGGAACATCTTCTTCCCTACAGCCATCAGGCTATTAAATTTAAATTAAATTAAATTTCTTTATTTATATAGCACATTTTTAGTCAACTTGCATTGACCCCAAAGTGCTTCACATAATTACATTCACACACACAGGCAAAGGTGGGTGAAGTGTCTTGCCCAAGGACACACACAGGCAAAGGTGGGTGAGGTGTCTTGCCCAAGGACACAACGACAGTATGCACTCCAAGCGGGATTCGAACCAGCTACCTTCCGGTTGCCAGCCGAACACTTAGCCCATTGTGGTATCTGTCGTATTAAACACAACAACCTCAAATAAGCTCCGAACTACAATAGACTATTGTTATTATTGCACTATTATTGAGACTGATTCCTGGGATGGCAGGACTTTCATATGAAGGAAGACTGGATAGACTCGGCTTGAACTCGCTAGAATTTAGGAGATTGAGGGGGGATCTTATTAGCTATATTTAAGAGGGAGTTAGATGTGGCCCTTGTGGCTAAAGGGATCAGGGGGTATGGAGAGAAGGCAGGTACAGGATACTGAGTTGGATGATCAGCCATGATCATATTGAATGGCGGTGCAGGCTGGAAGGGCCGAATGGCCTACTCCTGCACCTATTTTTTATGCTTCTATGTTTCTATGTTTGTTTGTTTTTGTGTACGTATGTGTGCGTGTGCCTGTGTATGTTCATATATAAATATATATATATGATCTCTATATGTACCTATATTGATATATATCTTGTACAACTCCTCCCCCTACTGTCGTGGGGGAGACTGAGACTGACTCCACCCCCCCCCCCCCCCCCCCCCTAATCTCTTCACATCCCCAATCCTTTCCACTCCACTTTAATTTCATGTTTCATGCATTTTGTGTATTTATGGCTGTTGGCAGATCAGTTTCCCTGGGAAATAAATCCGGATCAATAAAGTTCTATTGTATCGTATTGTATCGTATATGGGGTGGGAATATTGCAACCTACACTTGGTCCGCCCTGTTTCGACGAATGCAATCAACCCGACGTGCACAAACAAATAGATCAAATAGAACAAGTCGGCCTACAACTTTAGGCTGTGCACGCCATGCGCAAGAAGAAGAAGAGATATTGCATATATAGTGGACAAAAATGCTGGAGAAACTCAGTGGGTGAGGCAGCATCTATGGAGCGACGGAAATAGGCGACGTTTCGGGCCGAGGCCTTTCTTCAGACTGATGTGGGGGTGGGGCGGGGGGATGGGAAGAAGAAAGGAAGAGGCGGAGATAGTGGGCTGTGGGAGAGCTGGGAAGGGTAGGGGAAGGAGGGAGAAAGTAGGGACTACCTGAAATTGGAGAAGTCAATAGACAATAGACAATAGACAATAGGTGCAGTAGTAGGCCATTTGGCCCATCGAGTCAGCACCGCCATTCACTGTGATCATGGCTGATCATCCCAAATCAGTACCCCGTTCCTGCCTTCTCCCCATATCCCCTGACTCTGCTATTTATAAGAGCCCTATCTAGCTCTCTCTTGAAAGCATCCAGAGAACCTGCCTCCACCGCCCTCTGAGGCAGAGAATTCCACAGATTCACCATTCTCTGTGAGAAAAAGTGTTTCCTCGTCTCCGTTCTAAATGGCTTACTCCTTATTCTTAAACTGTGGCCCCTGGTTCTGGACTCCCCCAACATCGGGAACATGTTTCCTGCCTCCAGCGTGTCCAAGCCCTTAACAATCTAATATGTTTCAATGAGATATCCTCTCATCCTTCTAAACTCCAGAGTGTACAAGCCCAGCCGCTCCATTCTCTCAGCATATGACAGTTCCGCCATCCCGGGAATTCACCTTGTGAACCTACGCTGCACTCCCTCAATAGCAAGAATGTCCTTCCTCAAATTAGGGGACCAAAACTCCAGATGTGGTCTCACTCAGGCCCTGTACAACTGTTGAAGGACCTCTTTGCTCCTATACTCAAAGGTTATTCAAAAGGTTATTTATTGGTCACATACACCTAGGTGTAGTGAAATGCTTCTTGCCAACTCCTCTTGTTAAGAAGGCCAACATGCCATTCGCTTTCTTCACTGCCTGCTGTACCTGCATGCTTACTTTCATGGCGGGATGGTGGGATCAGTCTGAAGAAGGGTTTCGGCCCGAAACGTTACCTATTTCCTTTGCTCCATAGATGCTGCTGCACCCGCTGAGTTCCTCCAGCATTTTTGTGTACCTTCGATTTTCCAGCATCTGCAGTTCCTTCTTGAATGCTTACTTTCATCGACTGATGAAATTGTCTGTGTGAGTGTGTGTGTGTGTACACTATACTCCAGGTGTGGTCTCACTAGGGCTCTGTACAACTGCAGTAGGACCTCTTTGCTCCTATGTTCGATTCCTCTTGTTATAAAGTTATACAATGTTCATACCGCTGGGGTGTAAACCGCCCCAAGTGAAATATGAGGTGCTGTTCCTCCAATTTACGGTGGGCCTCACTCTGGCCAAGGAGGATATACTGTATGTGTATTTGTGAGTGTGTGTGCATGTACACACACACTGAACTTTTTTTCCCCCCTCTCGTTTATAATATGTCATTGTTCTGTCTGGGATACATGACAATAAAACACTTGACTCTTGAAGAACAGCAGCACTTAAACCCACGTGGGCCGAGGCTTCGTCTCCCTTCCTTCTCTCTGCAAGCGTCTGTCACCAGGAGAACAAACACCCTGCCAGCGATTACCACACAGGAACAAACACGGCAGCTCGCTGCAATCAGCGGCAAGCTTCAGAAGTTCCGTAATCAACGCTAAGAGGTTTAAGGGCAGTCACGGTGGCGCGGAGGTAGAGTTTTTCTGCCTTAACAGCGAATGCGGAGCCGGGAGACCCGGGTTCCATCCCGACTACGGGCGCTGTCTGCACGGAGTTTGCACGTTCTCCCCGGGACCTGCGTGGGTTTTCCCCGAGATCTTCGGTTTCCTCCCACACTCGAAAGACGCGCAGGCTTGCAGTCTCATTGGCTTGGTGTAAATGTGAAAAATCAGTGAATGGGACACTGATTTTGGATGAACAGCCATGAGTGCGGTGAATCTGTGGAATTCTCTGCCACAGAAGGTAGTTGAGGCCACAGTTCATTGGCTATATTTAAGAGGGAGTTAGATGTGGCCCTTGTGGCTAAAGGGGTCAGGGGGTATGGAGAGAAGGCAGGTACGGGATACTGAGTTGGATGATCAGCCATGATCATATTGAATGGCGGTGCAGGCTCGAAGGGCCGAATGGCCTACTCCTGCACCTATTTTCCACGTTTCTGTGTTTCTAATTCACAGTTTTACTGAAGCCTATTAACCTACAAACCTGCACGTCTTTGGAGTAGGTGTAGGATAGTGATAGTGTGCGGGGATCGCTGGTCGGCGCGGACACGGTGGGCCGAATGGCCTTGTTTCCGCGCTGGATCTCTAAACAAAGGTGGGAGGAACAACGGGCAGTAACATGACACCAGGGTTTAGCACCCAAGGCGTTTCGCTGGGCGGCACTGTAGTGCAGTACCAGAGACCTGAGTTGGATCCTGACCACAGGCCCTTCGGCCCACCGAGTCTACGCCTACCGGCGATCGCCCCGTGCACTAGCACTATCCCAACACACTAGGGACAATTAAGAAGACTGATGTAATATTTGGCATTCTCCAGCGATTCTTACAGATGCCCCATAGTAACATGCACCAGGGCAAGTGCCTTGCCGACCTCTATATAGACAACTGAAGAAGGGTTTCGGCCTGAAACGTCGCCTATTTCCTTCGCTCCATAGATGCTGCTGCACCCGCTGAGTTTCTCCAGCATTTTTGTCAACCTATAGACAACTTCTATAGCTTTGCTCTCAACAATCTCTTTGGTTTAGAATTCAGGGACACAGCATGGAAACAGGCTCTTCGGCCTAATGAGTCCACGCAGACCAGCGATCACCCCATATCCTACAAATTAGGGACAGTTTAGCAAAACATAGACAATAGACAATAGACAATAGGTGCAGTAAGTAGTAGGCCATTCGGCCCTTCGAGGCAGCACCGCCATTCTCGATCCTATCCATAATCATCAGCCCGTTTCTGCCTTCTCACCATATCCCCTGACTCCGCTATCTTTAAGAGCTCTCTTTTGAAAGCATCTAATGAATTGGCTTCCACCGCCCTCTGAGGCAGAGAATTCCACAGACTCACAACTCTCTGTGTGAAAAAGTTTTTCCTCATCTCCGTTCTAAATGGCCAACCCCATATTCTTAAACTAACTCATTCTGGAAGCAAGGGATATGGGGAGAAGGCAGGAACGGGACACTGATTTTGGATGATCAGCTGTGATCATATTGAATGGCGGTGCTGGCTCGAAGGGCCGAATGGCCCACTCCTGCACCTATTTTCTATCTTTCTGTGTTTCTAATTCACAATTTTACTGAACCTACGCTGCACTGCCTCAATCACAATGATACAATATGACCCTGGCCATGACCTTGCCAGGGCCAGCAGCATAACAAGGGCCAGTCTCACCTCGCCCACTCTCCTCTCCCATCAGACAAGGGGTACAGAAGTGTGAAAACGCACACCTCCAGATTCAGGGACAGTTTGTACTCTGCTGTTAGCAGGCAACTGAACACTGAACACTGGTGGGTTGACCTGAGCTACTATCTACCTCTGGAGACCCTCAGATTATCTTTAATCGGACTTTACTGGACTTTATCTTGCACTGAACATATAAACGGGACGATAGAAACATAGACATAGAAACATAGAAATTAGGTGCAGGAGTAGGCCATTCGGCCCTTCGAGCCTGTACCGCCATTCAATATGATCATGGCTGATCATCCAACTCAGTATCCTGTACCTGCCTTCTCTCCATACCCCCTGATCCCCTTAGCCACAAGGGCCACATCTAACTCCCTCTTAAATATAGCCAATGAACTGGCCTCGACTACCCTCTGTGGCAGAGAGTTCCAGAGATTCACCACTCTCTGTGTGAAAAAAGTTCTTCTCATCTCGGTTTTAAAGGATTTCCCCCTTATCCTTAAGCTGTGACCCCTTGTCCTGGACTTCCCCAACATCGGGAGCAATCTTCATGCATCTAGCCTGTCCAACCCCTTAAGAATTTTGTAAGTTTCTATAAGATCCCCTCTCAATCTCCTAAATTCTAGAGAGTATAAACCAAGTCTATCCAGTCTTTCTTCATAAGACAGTCCTGACATCCCAGGAATCAGTCTGGTGAACCTTCTCTGCACTCCCTCTATGGCAATAATGTCCTTCCTCAGATTTGGAGACCAAAACTGTACGCAATACTCCAGGTGTGGTCTCACCAAGACCCTGTACAACTGCAGTAGAACGATGGTGGAAAGGGTCAAAAACTTCAAATTCCTGGGCGTGCATATTTCCGAAGATCTTTCCTGGTCCCAGCACACTGATGCAATTATAAAGAAAGCACATCAGCGCCTCTACTTCCTGAGAAGATTACGGAGAGTCGGTTTGTCAAGGAAGACTCTCTCTAACATCTACAGGTGCACAGTAGAGAGCATGCTGACCGGTTGCATCGTGGCTTGGTTCGGCAACTTGAGCGCCCTGGAGAGGAAAAGACTACAAAAAGTAGTAAACACTGCCCAGTCCATCATCGGCTCTGACCTCCCTTCCATCGAGGGGACCTATCGCAGTCGCTGCCTCAAAAAGGCTGGCAGTATCATCAATGACCCACACCATCCTGGCCACACACTCATCTCCCTGCTACCTTCAGGTAGAAGGTACAGGAGCCTGAAGCCTGCAACATCCAGGTTCAGGAACAGCTTCTTCCTCACAGCCATCAGGCTATTAAACACAACATCAAACAAACTCTGAACAAAAACAGTCTATTGCACTATGTGTTTATTTATTTATTGTGTATATATATGGTCTATGGTAGATAGACACAGTGAACTTTTATCTCCTGTTCTGTATTATGTTTACATAGAAACATAGAAATTAGGTGCAGGAGTCGGCCATTCGGCCCTTCGAGCCTGCACCGCCATTCAATATGATCATGGCTGATCATCCAACTCAGTATCCTGTACCTGCCTTCTCTCCATACCCCCTGATCCCTTTAGCCACAAGGGCCACATCTAACTCCCTCTTAAATATAGCCAATGAACTGTGGCCTCAACTACCTTCTATGGCAGAGAATTCCACAGATTCATCACTCTCTGTGTGAAAAATGTTTTTCTCACCTCAGTCCTAAAAGACTTCCCCCTTATCCTTAAACTGTGACCCCTTGTTCTGGACTTCCCCAACATCGGGAACAATCTTCCTGCATCTAGCCTGTCCAACCCCTTAAGAATGTTGTAAGTTTCGATAAGATCGCCCCTCAATCTTCTAAATTCTAGCGAGTACAAGCCGAGTCTATCCAGTCTTTCTTCATATGAAAGTCCTGCCATCCCAGGAATCAGTCTGGTGAACCTTCTCTGTACTCCCTCTATGGCAAGAATGTCTTTCCTCAGATTAGGAGACCAAAACTGTACGCTATACTCCAGGTGTGGTCTCACCAAGACCCTGTACAACTGCAGTAGAACCTCCCTGCTCCTATACTCAAATCCTATTGTCTGTTGAATGGCGGTGCTGGGTCGAAGGCACCTATTTTCTATGTTTCTATGTTTCTAAGCTGCCTGACCCGCTGAGTTACTCCAGCACTCT
This sequence comes from Amblyraja radiata, assembly GCF_010909765.2. Lineage (NCBI taxonomy): Eukaryota > Metazoa > Chordata > Chondrichthyes > Rajiformes > Rajidae > Amblyraja > Amblyraja radiata. The sequence continues at coordinate 85,161,739 of NC_045962.1, read as the reverse complement.
GTGCCTTTTTTTCCCTGCAGCTTCTTCCCCCTCTCTCTCTCGAGTAGGGTGGGCTGAGCACTGTGATCAACCAGTCTTATGTCGGAGTGAGTCTAGCGAGTCGAGACAGCCTCCTGTCCTCTCCCCTTTCTTCAAACAGTGATTGTTTCAAATCAAAGAGCATTGGTCTGACCTTTCCAGGCCACTTAAATAGACTGTAAAACGGGACATTAATGGCCGTGTGGTCCAGAAAGCCGGAGACCTGCACTGTGATTTTGTTGCAGGCTAAAGATATAATTACAGGCCAGGGGCACTTCAGAGACTCAGCGGCTGCGTGCAACAGCCCACGGTCTCCGGGGTTTAAAGGGAGGGGAGGGAGGGAGAGTGCAAGGGAGAGAATCAGCCTCTCCTTGGTGAATTGACATCGCTACAGAACGACACACAGTTCGACTGCTTTAGGTGCAGGATGGAACTGCAGATGCTGGTTTACACCGAAGGTAGACACACAAAAAGCTGGAGTAACTCAGCGGGGACAGGCAGCATCTCTGGAGAGAAGGAATGGGTGACGTTTCGGGCCGAGACCCTTCTTCACTGAGAGTCAATCAAATAAGATCAAATGAGACCACATCTGGAGTATTGTGTACAGTTTTGGTCTCCTAATTTGAGGAAGGGCATCCTTATGATTGAGGCAGTGCAGGGTAGGTTCACCAGATTGATCCCTGGGATGATCATATTGAATGGCGGTGCTGGCTCGAAGGGCCGAATGGCCTACTCCTGCACCTATTTTCTATGTTTCTATCGCGGGACTGTCATATGAGGAAAGATTGAAAAGACTAGGCTTGTATTCACTGGAGTGTTATAGAAACATATAAAATTATAAAAGGACTGCTGGACTAGCTAGATGCAGGAAAAATGTTCCCAATGTTGGGCGAGTCCAGAACCAGGGGCCACACAGTCTTAGAATAAAGGGGAGGCCATTTAAGACTGAGGTGAGAAGAAACTTTTTCACCCAGAGAGTTGTGAATTTGTGGAATTCCCTGCCACAGAGGGCAGTGGAGGCCAAGTCACTGGATGGATTTAAGAGAGAGTTAGATAGAGCTCTCGGGGCTAGTGGAGTCAAGGGATATGGGGAGAAGGCAGGCACGGGTTATTGATAGGGGACGATCAGCTATGATCACAATGTATGGCGGTGCTGGCTCGAAGGGCCGAATGGCCTCCTCCTGCACTTATTTTCTATGTTTCTATGTTTCTAAGATGACTTTAAAGTCTTGGGTGGGGGAGGGATGGAGAGAGAGAGGGGGGATGCAAGGGTTACTTGAAGTTAGAGGTCAATGTTCATACCGCTGGGGTGTAAGCTGCCCAAGCGAAATATGAGGTTAGTGTGCGGGGATCGCTGTTCGGCGCGGACCCGGTTGGCCGAAGGACCTGTTTCCATGTTGTAACTCTAAGCTAAACTAAAACAGGTTCTTCCCCGCTGTTAGCAAGAGTCAAGAGTGTTTTATTGTCATGTGGCCGATTAGGAAAAGGGGAGATGCAACGAGACCTGGGTGTCATGGTACACCAGTCATTGAAAGTAGGCATGTAGGTGCAGCAGGCAGTGAAGAAAGCGAATGGTATGTTAGCATTCATAGCAAAAGGATTTGAGTTTAGGAGCAGGGAGGTTCTACTGCAGTTGTACAGGGTCTTGGTGAGACCACACCTGGAGTATTGCGTACAGTTTTGGTCTCCTAATCTGAGGAAGGACATTCTTGCCATAGAGGGAGTACAGAGAAGGTTCACCAGACTGATTCCTGGGATGGCGGGACTTTCATATGAACAAAGACTGGATAGACTCGGCTTGTACTCGCTAGAATTTTGAAGATTGAGGGGGGATCTTATAGAAGCTTACAAAATTCTTAAGGGGTTCGACAGGCTAGATGCAGGAAGATTGTTCCCGATGTTGGGGAAGTCCAGAACAAAGGGTCACAGTTTAAGGATAAGGGGGAAATCTTTTAGGACCGAGATGAGAAACATATTTTTCACACTGAGAGTGGTGAATCTGTTGAATTCTCTGCCACAGAAGGTAGTTGAGGCCAGTTCATTGGATATATTTAAGAGGGAGTTAGATGTGGCCCTTGTGGCTAAAGGGATCAGGGGGTATGGAGAGAAGGCAGGTACAGGATACTGAGTTGGATGATCAGCCATGATCATATTGAATGGCAGTGCAGGCTCGAAGGGCCGAATGGCCTACTCCTGCACCTATTTTCTATGTTCCTATGTTTCTATGTTTCTATGTGTCCCAGACAGAACATTGACATTCTTAGGGCCCTGTCCCACTTGGCCGTCATTTGCTTGCCATTTACGCAACCTGCTAGCGTGTGGGTAACGTGTGGGTAACGCCTGGGTAGCGCGCAGGTAGCGCGGGACGGGCGCATTGAGTGATCTGGAGGAGGGTGGAGTGGCGTGGAGGAGTGTGGACTTCGTCCTGCACGAAATCTTCACGTGCCACAGGCCTGTCGCGTAACTGACGGCCAAAGTGGGACAGGCCAAATGATTCTCTCATGAGTGTGGTCCCGATCTCCCGGCCTACTTCTTTGTGGACTTGCAATTTTCTTTTTTATCAGCACCTTCGTTTTTTTTTAGTTTAGTTTAGTTGAGAGATACAGTGTGAAAGAAGGCACCTCAGTCCACCGAGTCTGCACTGACCAGCGATCCCCGCACACTGACACCATCCTACGCACACTTTGCGACGAGTTACATTTACACCAAGGCAATTAACCTGCAAACCCGTACGTCTTTGGAGTGTGGGAGGAAACCGAAGATCTTGGAGAGAACCCACGCAGGTCATGGGGAGAACGTACAAACTCCATGCAGACAGCGCCCGTCGTCGGGATTGAACCCGGGTCTCTGGCGCTGTGAGGCAGCAGCTCTACCGCTGCGCTACCGTGTCGCCCTTGAAAGCACGCACCACCAAACTTCTTCCCTGCCGTTATCAGACTACTGAATGCACCCCTCATAAGCTAATCATCCTGATCTTCCAGCCTACCTCATTCCAGACATTGCACTTTTCATAGCTGCACTTCCTCTGTAGCAAGTCTATTCTACACTGGTATTTTTCTCTTTGCTCTACCTATTGTACTTGTGTGTGGCTTGGATATATTCACGTGCAGTATGATGTGACTGGGTTGCATACAGAAAGGTTTCCACTGTATCTCGGTACACATGACAACAGCGGGAGGGCCTAGGACTAGAGGGCACAGTATCAGAGTAAAAGAATGTACCCTTAGAATGGAGATGAGGAGGAATTTCTTTCGTCAGAGGGTGGTGAATCTGTGGAATTCATTGCCACAGAAGGCTGCCAAGTCAGTGGATATTTTGAAGGCAGAGATTGATAGATTCTTGATTAGTAAAGGGCCTGTACCACGAGCATGCGACTCCATGCGGCAAGCACGACCTAAAGCCCGCAGCCGCCTCGACGCCGTACACACGGAGGTCGAGTGAGTGACGTGAAGTTCGAGCGAAGTCCGACGGGCGTACGGCCTCAATGCGGCTGCGGGCCGGCAGGCCGTTGCCGCGCGGAATTTTTGAACAGTGTCAGTTTTTCGGAGCCCCGCGCGATGTCGGGACCAGCTCCGCACAACTCCATACGGCTTCGGCGATCGAAGTGGGACCGGCCCCGCGAGGCCGTACGGCTCAAGCGACCACGTTAGGTCGCGCTTGCCGCACGCAGGCGCATGCTGGTGGGACCGGCCCTTTAGGTCGCGCTTGCCGCGTGGAGTCGCATGCGTGGGCGGCGCGACTCTCGTCAGCAGCGGCCTCTGCAGTCCGTCTGTGTTTTATTATTTTTTGTCTTGTTTTTATGTAGTTTTTGTTATTTTTTTTGTTGGGGTATGTGTGTGTGGGGGGGAGGGGGTAACTTTAAAATCTCTCGCTGCACGGGAGACCCGACCTTTTCTTTGTCAGGTCTCCGTTGTCGTTGGGGCTGTAACGTGGAGCGGCCTCCAACAGGAACGACCTGGGGTTCCAGCTGCGGAGCTGCCGACTACTCACCGTCACGGGGCTGGCCGAGTCCGGAGCGGGTGGAGCTGTGGTGGACGCTGCTGCCACCCGACCCCCGGAGTTTCGGAGGCTGCAACTGCGGGTCTGGCGGACGGCGGCACCGGGAGCCCGCGGGTCCCTGCTGGGAGACCGCTTTTCGGGGCTTCCGCTACGGCGACTTCTCCCGCCCGAGTTGCGGGGTTGAAGAGCACCTGAGCGGAGCCTTACAGCACCGCCCCGCGCTGCTTGGAATGGCCGCGGGACTTTGCGAGCGCACGCCGGGGGCTCCAACACCAAGACCCGGTGCGCAACCTTGCATCACCCGGCGTGGCTTTAATGGCCGCGGGACAATCGCCATCGCCAGCCGGGGGCTTTGACTTTGACTCTGACTCTGACATCGGGGGGGGGGGGGGAGTGCAGTGGAGAGATAAGTTTTTTTTGCCTTCCATCACAACGATGTGATGGATGTTTGTGTAAACTGTGTTGTGTCTCGGGTCTTTTTGTTTTGTAATGTATGGCTGCAGAAACGACATTTCGTTTGGACCTCAAGGGGTCCAAATGACAATAAATTGAATTGAATGAATGAATGAATGGTGGGACAGGCCCTTAAGGATATCAGGGGTTATGGGGAGAAGGCAGGAGAAGAGAGTAGGATTGAGAGGGAAAGATAGATCAGATCAGCCATGATAGAGTGGCGTAGTAGCTGGGCTGAATGGAGCTAATTCTGCTCCTCATACATGACCTCATTGATTCTCCTTAGACACTGCCTTACCTTCTGGGCATTTTGAGAGTATACTCCTTTTAGTTTCAGTCGTAGCTTTAACCTGTATTTCACAGTTAGGGGTGGGTACATTAATCTGGATCCTTCCCTTTTGTGGTTATATTCACGGAAATAATTGCAGCATTCCCGTCAGATTGGTTTGGTTTGTGCAGTTTTGGTCTCAAAATTTGAGGAAGGACATTCTTGCTACTTGAGGGAGTGCAGCGTAGGTTCACAAGGTGAATTCCCGGGATGGCGGGACTGTCATATATTGAAAGAATGGAGCGTCTGGGCTTGTACACTCTGGAATTTAGAAGGATGAGAGGATATCTTATTGAAACATATAAAAATATTAAGGGTTTGGACACGCTAGAGGCAGGAAACATGTTCCCGATGTTGGGGGAGTCCGGAACCAGGGGTCACACAGTTTGAGAAGAAGGGGTAAAGCCATTTAGACAGGAGATGAGGAAAAACTTTTTCACCCAGAGAGTTGTAAGTCTGTAGAATTCTCTGCCTCAGAAGGGAGTGGAGGCCGATTCTCTGGATGCTTTCAAGAGAGAGTTAGATAGAGCTCTTAAAGATAGCGGAGTCAGGGGATATGGGGAGAAGGCAGGAACGGGGAACTGATTGTGGATGATCAGCCATGATCACATTGAATGGCGGTGCTGGCTTGAAGGGCCGAATGGCCTCATCCTACACCTACTGTCTATTGTCTATTGTCTAAGGCAGGCACGGGTTACTGATTGTGGATGATCAGCCATTATCACCATGAATGGCGGTGCTGGCTCGAAGGGCCGAATGGCCTCCTCCTGCACCCATTGTCTATGTATCTGTGTATCTATGTTATAGTGAAACTATTTTTGCAGAAGGTGGCCCCTTGCAAATTCCAACACCTGTTGAGATTCTAGCCCATGAGAACACACTGCAACCTTACAGCCCAGCAACAGGCCCTTCAGCCCACAATGTCCATGCCAAACATGAGGTCAAGTCTCAGTCGAGTTTATTTTATTGTCGCCTGTACCGAAGACTTGGGAGTGCTGGTGCAGGATTCCCAAAAGGTTAAACTGCAAGTCGAATCGTTAGTAAAGTAAGCAAACTCAATGCTAGCATTTATTTCAAGAGGGCTTGTATATAAGAACAGGGATGTAATGCTGAGGCTCCATAAGGCGCTGGTCATAGAAACATAGAAACATAGACAATAAGTGCAGGAGTAGGCCATTCGGCCCTTCGAGCCTGCACCGCCATTCAATATGATCATGTCTGATCATCCAACTCAGTATCCAGTTCCTGCCTTCTCTCCATACCCCCTGGTGCCTTTAGCCACAAGGGCCATATCTAACTCCCTCTTAAATATAGCCAACGAACTGGCCTCAACTACCTTCTGTGGCAGAGAATTCCAGAGATTCACCACTCTCTGTGTGAAAAATGTTTTCCTCATCTCGGTCCTAAAAGATTTCCCCCTTATCCTTAAACTGTGACCCCTTGTTCTGGACTTCCCCAACATCGGAAACAATCTTCCTGCATCTAGCCTGTCCAACCCCTTAAGGGGCAGGTGCAGTATAATGTGGATAAATGTGCGGTTATCCACTTTGGTGGCAAAAACAGGAAAGTAGACTGTTATCTGAATGGTGGCCGATTAGGAAAAGGGGAGATGCAACCAGGGCCGGTTTTAAGCCGATTTGACCGATTGCTCCCAATTGGGCCCCGCACTAATGTTCCGTACTTCGTATGGAAATACGAATTCTCTTTGTTAACTAAAGTTTTTTTTAATTCGCCATCCGGATTTTTTTTTTAAACTAACATGTATAACCAAAGATCTTCTAGCAGAGCTCCACTATAGGATCTTTGTGTATAACAACCGCTGCACGGATATCAGACACAAACGATGTGTTAACTAGTACTGTTAGCACTTCTTATCAGCAAGTACTTAACTCGTTGTTATACAATCATGTCATCAATGCATCCATCCGCCTTCCTCAGTAAATGTTATTGTGTTTTGAACAAGTATTAATAACGTCGTGTTCCTTTGAATAAAATTCACGCGGCGTCATTAATACTTGTTTAAAACACAATTACATGTAGATGTAATGTAGATCGATGACACGTTGAGAATTTCTTTAAACTCACCATCATGAGTGAGGGCCCCGGAGCGCGAGAAGGGGCTTCTTCCTGGTGTGCAGGTTAGTCATTCACCTACCGACCCACGTTGTGTCTCTTTGTGTTTTGCTCTCTCCCTCCCTCTCTCCCTCTCCCGCTCCCCATCTCGTCTCTCTCTAGCTCTCTCACACTGTCGCCTCGGCATTCCCGGAATCATTGACGTTTTGCGGTAGACAAAAATGCTGGAGAAACCCAGCGGGTGAGGCAGTCGCCTGGCCCGCTGAGTTCCTCCAGCACTCTGTGTTTTTTGTTTGGCTCTGAAGTTGAAGGTGGCTCAACGGGACGCGCAAGGGCTCTGGGGAGAGGGTTGCGTTTCTGGTCGAGACCTTTCTTCAGACAATCACAAGTACTCTCACCGACGAGAGTTCAGTTTAGTCTGAAGAAGGGTCTTCTCTCTAAAGTCGCTGCGCTGCCTGTCCTGCAGAGTTACTCCAGCTTTATGTCTACCAAACAAAAAACACAGAGTGCTGGAGGAACTCAGCGGGCCAGGCGGCTGCCTCACCCGCTGGGTTTCTCCAGCATTTTTGTCTACCGCAAAACGTCAATGATTTCGGCTCTGACCTTCCTTCCATCGAGGGGATTTATCGCAGTCGCTGCCTCAAAAAGGCTGGCAGTATCATCAAAGACCCACACCATCCTGGCCACACACTCATCTCCCTGCTACCTTCAGGTAGAAGGTACAGGAGCCTGAAGACTGCAACAACCAGGTTCAGGAATAGTTACTTCCCCTCAGCCATCAGGCTATTAAACCTGGCTCGGACAAAACTCTGATTATTACCAACCACTTTCTGTTATTTGCACTATCAGTTTATTTATTCATGTGTGTATATATTTATATCATGGTATATGGACACATTTTATCTGTTTTGTAGTAAATGCCTACTATTTTCTGTGTGCTTAAGCAAAGCAAGAATTTCATTGTCCTATACAGGGACACATGACAATAAACTCACTTGAACTTGAACTTGAACTTGATCTTCAATTTCAGAGAAATACAATTTCTCACGGGGGGCTTATAACGTCTCTAAACCCCTCTGGGACCCTCTGAACACCTCTAAAACTCCTCTAGCCCCCCTATTTCCCTCTATTCCCCTCTAAACAATTGTAAACACACCTGAACCCATCTGAAGCCCTCTAAACATCTCTAAACCGTTTAAACCCCTCTAAACTAGGAGGCTGCAAGGTGACTTGGATAGGCTGGGTGAGTGGGCAAATGCATGGGAGATGCAGTATAATGTGGATAAATGTGAGGTTATCCACTTTGGTGGCAAAAACAGGAAAGTAGACTATTATCTGAATTGTGGCCGATTAGGAAAAGGGGAGATGCAACGAGATGCAACGAAAAATGCTCACGGCAGACCAAACGTGTTAAACAGAAATTGGTCAGATATTGAGCTTTACACAGTGAGAAATCATGTGAAATAATCACTGAATTTAATTTTAAATGAATGTACCTGCATGTTATACTGTTTAGTTTGGAGATACCACCAGATAGTCTGGTTGATACAACCAGATTAGTTTGGAGATACAACCAGATTAGTTTGGAGATACAACCAGATTAGTTTGGAGATACAACCAGATAGTCCACTGAGTTCGCACCGACCAGCGATTTTTGTTACAGATTTGACAAATTTATTTGGCGGCCAATCAAACGCTGTCTCTAAGGGGGTTGCATCCAATCACCAACCAGCTTGCCTTAAAATTCCCAAAACTACACGAAATATAAACATACATAAATCTTTACTTTTCTAGAGTAGGGGCCCCGCCATCAGTTTTCTAATTGGGCCCCGCAATTCCTAGCACCGGCCCTGGATGCAACGAGACCTGGGTGTCATGGTACACCAGTCATTGAAAGTAGGCATGCAGGTGCAGCAGGTGGTGAAGAAAGTGAATGGTATGTTAGCATTCATAGCAAAAGGATTTGAGTATAGGAGCAGGGAGGTTCTACTGCAGTTGTACAGGGTCTTGGTGAGACCACACCTGGAGTATTGCGTACAGTTTTGGTCTCCTAATCTGAGGAAGGACATTCTTGCCATAGAGGGAGTACAGAGAAGGTTCACCAGACTGATTCCTGG